>NC_056728.1:29562452-29639219 GCF_019279795.1 Protopterus annectens | reverse complement strand
ATGGCAGCACAAAGATTGTCAGGATGATATTAATGCCATAGGAAGTACTTGAGAGTCAATTTATTCCACTGCAGTTAGGAAATAGGAAATTAAAGAAGTTACAGCTGCTTCATTATAAAACTGCTTGTTTGCATATGTTTGGGGGATAGAAGAGAGGTTTTCAAACTTGGAATAAAAGGCTAAGAGTAAGCATGCGAGAAGGAGGGTGAGATACATCATATCTGTGAAATTAAACACATAAGCTGATGTATATGTGTGTGTGTGTGTGTGTGTGTGTGTGTGTGTGTGTGTGTGTGTGTGCTGTTGCACGTACAAATCCACGGACACACACACATGCATACAAACACTGCTAGACATGGGGCACATACCTTCAATTGGTAATGAGCTACCTAAAGTAATATCATGTGATACAGAGAAGTTCCAGAGAATTCAGTTTGTAAATAGCTCTAGTGGAATTTAGATCACATTTCCGGTAGCTGTCTGTTATTTATTAATCTTCCTGTTATGATACGGTGGAGAAAATATTAATCAGAACTGCAGAAATAAATTTGCAGAACTGAAGAAATAGATTTACAAGGAAGGTTAGGATTATGTGATTTGAAGGGATATTTTAGAGCTACACAGAGAAAGCTCTTTTATATAACACAAATCAGAAAGCAACAATTTAAAGTGGAAAGGGATGATGATGATGAAGACGGTTTAATTCAAGATGTAAGAGAGACTAGGATATAGATCCTTAAGTAAAACAACAACAGTCATGCAGAATATTATATTCAATATATTATATTCAAAAAAGTAGCAGAAAGTGTACTAAGAACTAAGCCAATATGAGAATGGAGAAAGAAGATTCTGCCGATAGGCATGACTGTAATTATGGATACAGAGTAATAAGCAGTGGGCTGGATTTACTGAAGAAAACTATCAAAGAAACCAAGGAATTGGGAGCAAATAATTAGAGATGGAAGGTAATAGAATGGGAAGAGGCCAAGAAGATATTTGAACTGTAGGCTAGTGAGTGCCTTACCTATCAGGGATTGATAGCAGAGTATCAACAAAGAAAGGGATAGGGGAATCCTAAATGAAAGACCTGCTCTGCTAGAGTTCTTAATTGAATCTAGACTAGAACTTGGTGTTAAAAAAGGGGTAATTAGTAGGGCATATCAAATATTGCATGATAACAACAGGAATCAATCAGAGGAGGTCAGAAAACAGTGGGAAGAGAGATTAGATAAGCAATTCATAAAGAAACAATGGAACCAAATATGCAAAAAAAATCTAGAAGAGAGAGAATTTTTGTCTGGAAATGTTTACATACACACTTTTACATCCCAAGCAAACTCCAAAGAATTTTTACTTGGGTAGATGACAAGTGATGGAGGTGCAATGGGGAAGGAGCAGGTACCTGGAAGCATATGTTCTTTGAGTGTAATGAGTTAGCAGACTTTAAATATTCCCTACAGAGTACTCTGGCAGGAATACTAGTGAGCAAATGAGTGTAACTCAGGAAATTATTTTTTTTGCTTGTGATACAGGATCTGAATTGTTTATACATATTAAGGCCTTGTGTTTATTTCTGGTGGCTGCCAAAAAAGCAATTACTAGAAAATGGAAGTCAAAGTCTAAGCCAACTATAGTTGAGGTAGTGAATATTGTAATAGAGATAAAAGAACAGGAAATGGGGTCTTCAGAAAAGCATAGGTGCAAATTAAGGAGAAAAAAAGGAAAATGTGGGAACGATACATGCAGAAAACATTTTGGAGGAGGAATGAAGTTTAAGAGAAGGCAGGGAATGAACAATGTATGTAATGCTGCTTTGACTGTATGGCATATAACAATATATGTGATGTATAAACCTTGTAACTGTGAAGTTGTTAATATGGTTTGATTACTTTTATATAAATGTAAGTTTGTATATGTAAGTGATAATTCAATAAAGGTGTTTAAAAAAGCATCTCTGTATTTGGAACTTCAGAATTATAAGTTGCAGTGGAAATTTATCACAGTTGCATCAGTAGGATTTATTTTATTAGAAAGGAATTTGGCTGAAAACCAGAAGCTTTGGATCCAGAAATATGATTTATTCCTCACTGTAAATGGATTAGTTGAAAAATCTGAAAAAAAGTTTAGTATACATTCTTGCGTTTTGCTAAGGAAGAAGCCATAAATATGTTTATGTATTTACTTTTCTTGATGAAGAGAAGGTAAAACAAATAGCACTTGGAGAAAATTAAATTAATTATTATTTATTTTTTTTATTTTCAGTTAATTATTGTCAGTCCAGAAAGAGTTCATAGGCAAGTGTGATGCCCCACCACTGGCCCAGTAGTCAAGGAGCCTCAGTCCTCACCACTGGCAACAGTGGGGGATGTACACACTGGGAGGATGACAAGTACACACACAGTAAAGTGTAGTTTCCCTTAAGAGCACACAGAGACCACAGTTAATCTTGGGCTGGTTTCTCCCTCTTTCTCCAGATCCCCAGTAAGACTTCCCACTGGCACAGCTATAGGGTTGAGATCACAGCTGAGTGGCTAAGCTAAGACCTCCAGCACCCCCGCTGTCCAACCAGTGCTTCATGTCCCTGCCCAAGTAGCTGACACACACACACTTTGAGGTTTGATTTATACAAACACACACACACACACACACACACACACACACACACACACACACACACACACACACACACACACACACACACACACACACACACACACACACACACACACACACACACCTGGAAAAGGTTGGCACAGAATTACTATCTATGCCCCCTTATGCCCAGAGTATAACGTAGTTTGGCCTGTCACCAGCCACTCCTTATCAGCTTCTTTAAGGCCCTTTGCAAAGGATGTCTAATCTTTCTGTGTAATGTTACTATTAATCCAAATGGTAGTTTGATCAAGAGCAAGGCTATTAGGAGTGGGCTGCACAGCATCACCAAATAGATATGCAAGTACGCTAAGAGCTTAAAATATGTCTCACAAATATCAGCCACAATGATAGGTTTAAATATATTTAATAATAAAAGAACAAGAAAATACTGAGTAAACAATCGCAGTTACTTCAGAGTTCAAAATCACAGGAAATATTTAAAGCAATATTGCAGGACAGTCTCAAATAAACAAAGAAAACATCTAAGCTATAGTTCACTACATTTCTAACTGTATCTAAGAGACATTACTGTACCCTAGACTTACTTACTCATAGCAATGCAAGAAAGATGTCATGAATGGGTTTCCCAGCTGACGCTGTCAGGTCAAAAGACAAAATACAAAATGCACAGTCTCTCTCTCTCTCTCTCTCTCTCTCTCTCTCTCTCTCTCTCAGAGAATTCTTAAATATTGCTGCTGGGATACTTGCAGAATGGCATTACTTTTGTCATCTGACTATCCCAGGAGAAAACCCCCATTGCTAGAAACTGCCAGCATTTAGCATCTCCCTGTGAAAAATACATAGCCCTCAGATCTTTGGCAAATGGTGGAAGTCGTAAAATAATTTACATTCCTCCACATGTACAGACAATACAAAAAACTTGTAGTTCTAGACATTGTGTCTGTTACTGCACTGAAACTGAGAGATAACATTTTGTTTACAGCCCAGCTATAAAGTAACTTAAGTGCAACCATTCTTCTGAAGTTTTGCAAGTTAATCTCCTGTTTCAGTCTCCTCTGTTAAACAGTTACAATAGTGTATAAAAAACTATCTTTTCAGCACACATCTATACAATATGACATACAGTTCTAATATATTTGTAACACAAGCATATGAATCATGTTGCTATTCACAAATGACACACAACCACTTACAAAATTTCAGATAACTGGGCTGGCAGTATCTCCTTCTGTCACACTTCTATACAAATCATATTAATAGTCACAAATGACATATAATTATTTACAAAATTCCAGATAGCTGGGCTGGCAGTAGCTCCTTTTGTTACAGTAAGGACTAGGCTAGTTGATCTTGTGGGCCATTTTAAGTCCTGCCAGTCTCTATTTTTGTGATCAGAATAACGTATCCCATTTGGTTGTATAACCCCTAATGAGAATACTGGGATCGTATCATAGATACTGGATCTGGTCCTCACTAATATGGGAGAGTGCTGCATACCCCCCTAGTATAATGTCTTCCCTGGTAAGGTCAGAGAACACAAAATGGTCTCCTTTAAAGTAAAAATGAAACCTGGACCCTCAGCTGACTCTGAAATACTCAGGAACTATGCTAAGGCTACTTCCTGCTGTTAAGTGATAACCTGGCAAAATTTCAGTCTCCCATCAACCCCAAGAACACTGACTGTGCAGAACTATTCACATAAACCTTATACAAGCATGTTAATGCTTAATACAGGTGGATGTATGCACCAGGATGAAGTACAGAACTAAATCAAAAAACAAGCCACCTTGGTGGAATCACAAAATCAACGGGCTGTATAACAGAAGGAAGAAAACCCTGGCAAAAATTAGGAGTTGCAGCACCCAGCAGGCTAAAAGCACTTTCATCAAACTAAACAAACAACTCAGATGACAAATAGTTTGCCAAAGCCAAATGTGATGTACACAAGGCATTCTTTAGCTACATTCACAACCTCAAAGACAGTACACAATTGTGTGCAGAGATCATTGTAAATTGACCCTCCTATATTGAGCCAGAAGATGTAGCAAACCTACTGACCAATAATTTCAGCTCCAACTTTACCCCTCTCTCCCCCCTCAACTGTCCTTCAGGAAATACCATCAAATATAACTTCCCCTGCTATCACTAGGGAACAGGTCCTTAATCATCTGTCTTTAAGACCAAGAACACTGCATCAATGTAGCCAGACAGTATCCCAGGATGCCTTCTAAGAAGCATGAAACATGACCTATCAGGCCCTCTGGAATTGCTATCTAACTGTAGCCTCCAAACAGGCTTCATACCTTATGAATGGAGAACAGCAACAGTCATCCCCCTACACAAAGTTGGGCCAGCTACAGACCCTGGAAACTACAGACCCGTAAATCTCACTAGTCTTACATGTAAATCCATGGAAAGAATTATCATGGAAATGATCAGTAATGATATAGTAGACCTTTAGACACTGGACCCAACCCAGTTTGGTTTTGTCAAGGGCAGGTCATGCCTACTCAACCTGGTGGACTTCTTTGAGAAGGTTACCAAAGCAATGGATGAGGGAAAAATGGTTCACACTGCCTACCTTGATCTGGCCAAAGCATTTGACACAATACCCCGCTTACGCATTGTTGACAAACTCAAGAGGTTAAGTACAAATCCATATGTCACCCAGTGTATAGTCAACTGGCTCACAGACAGGTCCCAGGAAGTTAGAATTGGGGAGTCAGTGGTCTCTGGCTGACTAAATTTGCAGATGACTGCAAATTAGACATGTCATTGAATCCCTCACTGACACAAATGTTCTCCAGAAAGGGCTGACACAGGCAAACAACTTGTGTCAGAGCCATGAGCTAAAACTAAATGCCAAGAAATGCATAATAGTATCCTTCGAGAAGTCATCCACTCCTAGTAACTATCATATTGACAACACACCCCTTATAGCTGACCCATTAGTCAGAGACTTAGGGACACATATAGACAGTAACCTACCCTTTGACCATCATATGTTGACAGTTGTGAGGAAATAATTCTATGTTGTGCAACTTATAAAGAAAGGTATGGCATCTAGGTCTAAGGAACTCATTTTTCCACTGTATTTGGCATTCATCAGACCTATCATTGAGTAAAATGCTCGCTTTGGTATGTACCTAAGCAGGCATATCCAACAATTGGAACATCCACAGAGGTTCCTTACTAAAAGAATACAGGGCATAAGTAAAATATCCTATGCAAATTGTCTCAAGGCCCTATCTCTGTATTCTGTCTCCTACAGTCTGTTGAGGGGAGATCTATGCCTGGCATACAGGGGCATTATCAGACTTCACTGTGATGGACCTCCTGCATATCCACAAAACAAACAGCATGAGAATTACCCATTCTAAAGACTTAAATCTTGCCTGTGATATAAATAGGACCTGCTGGAGAGACAGGTATGTATCCCAGGGAACACCCTGTTTGTAGAACAGGCTTTCCATCTGTGTGAAGCAGAGTTCCTCTGTAACCCAATTCAATTGTAACTTGGCCAGTTGGATGGGGTACAGGAAATTCATCCCTAGTTTGGCACTTATGTCTCTAATGGACCCAGGCAATCTGTAAATGGTTCATATCCCAAGACTCTACTTGTAAATTTTTCATCTCCCATACCCCTGCTTACCCTTATGAAGGGTACTAGAACTTGTCAGAGATTTGGGATGCTTGGCTAGGCTTAAAAAGGCCCTTGTGGTTGTTAGCCTAGTAAACACCAATGAACCTATGAGTCTATAATTTGAAGGGACCCACACACTGAATAAAACATTTAGGAGCTGCCTCTGTCCACTAGTAGTACTGGGGGCAGTCCTGGGATAAATTGTATGTTTTCTTTCCATAGATCTAAGTTGTGCTTGGAAATGGACAAGGATGAACTTTGTTTTATGTGGATGGGGAGTCTGTTCCACAGCAGAGGTATTCTGTGTGGGATACTCATATATCTGTCCCTCCAAACTATTCTGTTGATGATCTATCTCCCACCATACTTTGAAGTTGTGCTTAAAAATGGACAGGGATAAACTTTGTTTTATGTGAATGGAGAGTATGTTCCACAGAAGTGGTTTTCTCTGTGAGATATACCTGTCCCTCCAAACTATTCTGTTGATGTTGCAGAAGAGGTTTAAATCCCTAGACCATTGTAATTCTGATGCCATCTGACTTGCTGATGCCAAGCACAATTACCTCTTAGCAGTCTAGTAGGATACTGAGGATAGTGACAGGGCTTTCATTTGGTCCATGTAGGACATGTTGCTTAGGCCTTGTATCCTTTAATAAGATGTCTCTCTGGGCATTTCAGTTGTTGCATGTGTTTGGACTGACACATGCAAAGGGGGGCATTATATTCAATGATTGGCTTAATGAGGGCTCAGTAAAGGAGAACAATGACCTCCCTAGATCTAGACACAACCCCTTTGTTTATAATTTGTGCAATATAGACAGACTTTCTTACAATATTAGACACAATTTGGTCAAAGGTTAGGTCACTCTCCACATAAGTTCCCAAATCTCAACTGAGTCAGCTCTTAAGGGTATATTGTCAATTTGGTAGTTCCCTCAGTTACATGACTTTCCAAAGAATACACTAATGCATTTTTTGCGTTTAGTTTCAGTCCATAATTTTGGCACCAGTTATTTATTTGAGACAAACCATCCTGCAGAATGGCCAAGGCATTTGCAGATTCAATGATTGCTCTTAGCTGGCATGGTATTGGCTTTTACTTCAGAAAACTAGATGCCAAACAAGAGACACCCCAGTACAGAACCCCGGGGAACTCCATGGGTGACTGGTCTCTTTGTGGAGGTAATCCCCTATTTTGATTATCTGCATTCTATCTGTGAGCCAGTTGGCAATCCATTGGGTGACATAGCAGTTTATTTCCAGTTTATTTAGCTTTTCTACTATAACTGAATGGGGGATTGTGTCAAAAGCTTTGGCTAGGTTGAGGTATGCAGTGTGTACCATTTTGCCTTCATCCATTGCTTTGGTGACCTTTTCAAAAAACCCACCAGGATGAGTTAGCATGACCTGCCCTTGACAAAGCCAAACTAAGACAGGTCCAGTGTTTGGAGGTTCCCTATGTCTTCATTGTTTAATTCCAGGATAAGTCTTTCCATGGCTTTGCATATAAGGCTGGTCAGACTTATGGGTTTGTAATTGCCTGGGTCTGTGGAATGTCCTCTTTTATGTAGGGGAATGACCATAGCTGCCCTCCGTTTCCTTGGTACAAAACATATATTGAGGCATAGATTGAACAGTGTTGTTAGGGGTGTGCCTAAAGTGTGCAAATTTATCAGCCAGTAGGTTTGTTATATTTTCAACCCTGGTATAGTTAACATCATTCACAATCAGCTCAGAGCATTGCTGCATTGTGCTTCTAGATTCCGAACATACCTAAAAAATACTTTCTGATTGTCTTTGGCTTGGATAGCTATTTTAGCCTCAAAGCTGGCTTTGATGGACTTTATTAAGCTCCTGAGTTGTTTATTTCAGTGAGAAGGGCTCTAACATTCTCAGAATTACTCTTCTTACTTTTGGTCAAAATAATTTTCCTTTTATTGTAAAGCTTGTTGATATTATGACTCCAGCATGTGGGTTTATCCTGCACTTGTTCCTGTGGGGTACAGCTGCATCTATACAGTTGTTTACCTGCTGATGTAGTGTGGTGGTGTATATTTCTGTGTATTCAGTGGAGTTAAGTGGATCTGGTGGGGATTTGAAGCTTGCCAATGTATCACTTAGTAGTAGGTAGTTTGTTTTAAACTAATTTCAAAAGGCACCTTGGGTGGAAGGGATCTTTGGTTTCACTTTTATTTTGAAGGATCTAACAAGTGATGAAGAAAAGCAAGGGATGGTGCAAGATGTTTCCATGTTAGTAAGGATAAGATCCAATATGTTATTCCCCCTAGTGGCTCCTTTGACTAATTGTTCCAGGGCATTTACTCTCTGTGGTAGTGCACTGCTGGTGGTGTAGGTTTCCCAGTCTACAGTAGGATCGTTTAGATCACCTCGAAAATGGTATTGGGTTTAATAGTGAGTGTTTCCAGTTCCTGCAGATATGTGTTGTAGCTGTCTTTCATCATAGGCGGAGTTCTATAGTTAGCTAATATATGCTATGAGACCTTTCTAATGGCTATTTGGACATGAAGAAGCTCGAGTGCATCATACTGCCTTACTAGCCTTAACAGGAGTCTCTTCTAGATGTAGATTGATATACCTTCACCTTTTTTCCCTCCTGCACAGTAGTTGGTCTAAACGTGTGGAAGGCTTTATAGCCCTGCACCATTTATTAGACATCTGTTCTTTACAAGAGCACAAGGAACTACAGAGTCTATAGATATGCATGTTACCAATCTGAATAACAGAGCCAAAGACTAGTGAGTGGTATTATTCTTTAATAACAGACAAAATAATTAGTGGTATAAAATTATGAAACAAGGAGGAGACCATTAAGATAACCTTCTCAAAAGCTGCGATTACGGGCAGAACAAATGAAATTATCAGTGCTCAATTAAAAGAATAAACAAATGAAAAAGAGGTGTTCAAAATAAAACGTGAGTCAAATAATAGGGGAAAGAAATGAAAAATGAAGGTCGGATGTGTTACAAAGGTAATGGACATGAAAGAGAGAGACAGAGAAAACAAACAAGGTAATGTCCTGTAACGAAGAAAGAATCCAAGACGAACTTCACTGAAATTTTAGTTATTACTAGACGTGACTGGAAGCATTATGGGGTACCTTGTCTAGCATGCAAAGATGTGTAAAGACAAAACCGTTTTCAGTCATTGAACTAAAATATGAAAATTAACTGTTTGTTTTCAGATGTCAAAATACTTGATACTATAAAATCTGAAAATGCATCAGAGATGGTAAAACGTGGTGGTCATTAATTGCAGACAAACTCCTGAAGTCTTGTTTCCAAATGAAGCTATTGTGCAGTAGCAACAGTTCTAAAGGGAAAACCAGATACCCAATATGAACAGATCTGTTAAATTCTTTAAATATGGTGGACTGTTATTAAAAAGAAAGTCCAGCTGGATATATAGACTGTTTCTGAGTTACAAATATCTTTCTAAAAATGTCTTTGAATATGTTCATAAAAGTCTGATTTTATGCATAGTCAAAGACATGTATAATATAGGTTCATAGGTGTGTACTAGGCTAATGGCCCCAGAGCCTTTACAAGCTTAGCCCATAATATGGTGTTAAGTTGAATTTATAATGAATAGTGGAATATAATGTATGCTCCTCATATATTTCAAAGATGAGATTTTCAATATGGAACATGCACCTTTATGTGCTAATGAGCCAGCTGTGATGATTAGCATGTCATGTGGTACACAGACATTCCAAAGACTTCGCTTTCCAAATAAACCTCATGGTGTCTAATACATATCTCTTGTCTCTGTGTGTTATTTGTTAAGACTCTGGACATGACACACACCAAGAACATGCATGATATACTAATCAAAGTCAAAGTTAAAGTAAACGTTATTGTCATTTAGGACTACACACGTGCAGCCTAAATGAAATCCCGAGTATCAACTCACCAGGGAGTACATAGGAAGCAAGGATAACAAGAACAACATCATAACATTTCAATTAAAAAAAAAAAGATTTTCAATACAAGACCCACAGACAGATAAATAAACCAATAATAACAGCAAAAACACACAAGCCCCTCCCCCAGACAATCATAAGAAGAATACTGTACATATCAGCATGACAGAGTAGGATTGCACATGTTAAGATTGTCCTCATTTGTTCATCTGCGTCAGACAAACAGCAGGCAATTGCACATGAATAAGAAAATATATTGGTACATCAAAGAATAAGAAAAGAAGATATTGTACACTTTTCACCTCCGCTACGAATTGTGAATGATTACTGACTAAAATAATCGGTGGCTGTGTATCAGAGTTTATAAGTCTCAACACTGCTGAGTAGAAGATGTTTAAGTGTCTGGTGGTCCTGCAGAGGATACTGTAATATCTCTTGCCCAGAGACAGTTGTGTAAACCAGCTGTGTGCATGGTGAGAGGTTCATGAATTATTTTGGATGCACATTTAATGTTTCTTGCTGCAAAGAGATCCTGGATTGATGGTAAGTTGATACCCATGATTTTTTTCGGCAACTCGCACCACACTCTGTAGCTTCTTCCTTTCTGCTATTGTATTGTTCCCAAACAGAACTGTGAAGCTACTAGCGAGAATGCTCTCAACTGTTCCTCTATAGAATGTGATGAGAACAGTAGGTGGGAGCCTTACTTTTTTGATTCTTCTGAGAAAGTGGAGGCATTGGTGTGCTTTCTTGACCAACTGTTCAGTGCCCACAGTCCAAGAGAGATCCTCTGAAATGTGCACCCCCAAAAACTGTAGATTTGACCGTTTCCACCTCTTCACTATTTATCATGATCGGGGAGTGTGTTGTTATCCTTTTCCTGAAGTCTGTAATGATTTCCTTTGTTTTACTGACATTCAGGTCAAGGTTGTTCTAAGCACACCTGTCAGTCAAGGAGTAGACCTCGTCTCTGTAAGATCTTTCATCCTCCCCTTTGATGAGGCCCACAACCATAGTATTGTATGCAAACTTAATGATGTGATTGGTGGTGTATTTTGCAGAACAGTCATGGGTGAGGATGGTGAACAACAGAGGGCTTAGCACACAACCCTGAGGAACACCAGTGTTGAGTATTATGCATCCCGAGGTGTTGCCTGCACATGTTTTCTGCTGTCTGTTCTTCAAGAAGTCGAGGATCCAATTGCACATGAGTTTCCTAACTCCAAGATGTACAAGCTTGTCAATAAGCTGCATTGGAACCACTATACTGAATGCTGAGCTGAAGTAAATAAACAACACCCTGACATAGTTGTTTTTTCCATCCAGATGATCGTGAGAGGTGGAGTGCCATTGAAATAGCATCCGCAGTGGATCTGTTAGCCTGATAAGTGAACTGTAGAGGGTCGAAGGTGGATGGAAGGTATGCCGACAGATGCCTTTTAACTAGCGTCGCAAAGGATTTCATGACGTTTGACATTAGAGCAACTGGTCTGTAGTCATTTAGGCAGGCTGGATTAGCGTTTTTGGGGAGCAGGACAATATTCGTCAACTTGAAGCAAGAGGGAACTTTACCAAGACTAAGAGAAGTGTTGAAAATATCAGCTAGAACTGACCATAGTTGGTCTGCACAGCCTTTAAGTACTTTGCCCAGTATTTTATCAGGACCAGCAGCCTTTCTGGGGCTCACTTTCTTAAGCTGATATCTCACTTCATTGGAGTTAAGGCTGAGCACCCCTCCTCCTGGTCGATAGGTAACCTTGTAGCAACCAGATTGTTCTTCTCTTCAAATCTGCAAAAGAAGGAGTTCAACTTATCCAGGAATTCAATGTCTTTACACTGAGCTGACCTTTTTTTTTATAGTAATCTGTTGTATCCCTTGCCAGAGACTCCTGGTGTCCCTCATGTTTGCAAACTGACTTTTTAATTTCTTTCACTATTCCCTCTTGGCCTCTTTAATTCCCCTTTTTAGGTTTGCTCTAGCTTCGCTGAGACCCTTCTTGTCCTTGGCCCTGAATGGTGCATTTCGTGCCTTCAGGAGATCATAGACCTTGTTGCTGAGCCATGGCTTTTGGTTTACTCTGATTGTGATGCTTTTGATGTCAGATATATCATCAACACACTTAGTGATGTAAGCTATTACTGCTTCCGTGTAATCATATATATTCACCTGTTCATCTGACTTAGCTGTCTCTTTAAAAACGTCCCAGCAGGTACTATCAAAACAGTCTTGCCAGACCCTGATCAGCTTAACTGTGGGCTTTTGTCTGATCAGAGATGGTTTGTAGGATGGTAAAAGCATGATGGTAAGATGGTCAGAGCTTCCTAAGTTAGGTTGTTGTATTGCATGATGGTCAGATGGTCAGAGCTTCCTAAGTTAGGTTGTTGTATTGCATGATGGTAAAATGGTCAGAGCTTCCTAAGTTAGGTTGTTATATTGCATGATGGTAAGATGATCGGAGCTTCCTAAGTTAGATTGTTGTATTGCATAATGGTCAGATGGTCAGAGCTACCTACGTTAGGTTGTTGTATTGCATGATGGTAAGATGGTCAGAGCTTCCTAAATTAGGTTGTTGTATTGCATGATGGTAATATGGTCAGAGCTTCCTAAGTTAGGTTGTTGTATTGCATGATGGTAAGATGGTCAGAGCTTCCTAAGTTAGGTTGTTGCATTGCATGATGGTAAGATGGTCAGAGCTTCCTAAGTTAGGTTGTTGCATTGCATGATGGTAAGATGGTCAGAGCTTCCTAAGTTAGGTTGTTGTATTGCATGATGGTAAGATGGTCAGAGCTTCCTAAGTTAGGTTGTTGTATTGCATGATGGTAAGATGGTCAGAGCTTCCTAAGTTAGGTAGTTGTATTGCATGATGGTCAGATGGTCAGAGCTTCCTAAGTTAGGTTGTTGTATTGCATGATGGTCAGATGGTCAGAGCTTCCTAAGTTAGGTTGTTGTATTACATGGTGGTCTGATGGTCAGAGCTTCCTAAGTTAGGTTGTTGTATTGAATGATGGTCAGATGGTCAGAGCTTCCTAAGTTAGGTTGTTGTATTGCATGATGGTAAGATGTTCAGAGCTTCCTAAGTTAGGTTGTTGTATTGCATGATGGTCAGATGGTCAGAGCTTCCTAAGTTAGGTCGTTTTATTGCATGATGGTCAGATGGCCAGAGCTTCCTAAGTTAGGTTGTTGTATTGCATGATGGTCAGATGGTCAGAGCTTCCCAAGTTAGGTTGTTGTATTGCATGATGGTAAGATGGTCAGAGCTTCCTAAGTTAGGTTGTTGTATATTGCATGATGTAAGATGGTCAGATCTTCCTAAGTTAGGTTGTTGTATTGCATGATGGTCAGATGGTCAGAGCTTCCTAAGTTAGGTTGTTTTATTGCATGATGGTCAGATGGCCAGAGCTTCCTACGTTAGGTTGTTGTATTGCATGATGGTCAGATGGTCAGAGCTTCCTAAGTTAGGTTGCTGTATTGCATGATGGTAAGATGGTCAGAGCTTCCTAAGTTAGGTTGTTGTATTGCATGATGGTAAGATTTATTTATTTATTTTTTATTTTACATTTGTTAACCGGGAGAGTCCGACTGGATACATGTCCATTTTCAGCGGAGGCCCGGGGAGAAAAGCTCCAAGTACATAACAGACATATGAACATTGTTAATGCAAAAAAAGGAAGATAGTTGAGTTCTAAATACAATTTAAAGATACATCACATCTTGGGAAAAAAAAACAACAGCAGCATATAAAAAAACATAGGTCAGTTACAAAGGCGAGGCGCCTTGTTAAAAAGCGGTTAAGGATAGTGAGGTAAGAGAAGGGTAAATGATAGTGGTTAATCAGTTTTGGAACTGGGACATTGCCAGAGAGTATTGAGATGGGGTTTAAGCTTTTTTTTGAATTGTAGGAGTGAGGGTTCTGAGGTGAGCATGGTCGGTAGGGAGTTCCACATTTTACCTACAAAGTTTGAGAATAGAGAATCCCCAGCAGAATTATTGGCTTTGGTAGTTTGAGCTAAGATCTTATTGGAGGAGCGTAAAGATTGCAGGTTAATATAGGGGTGAATGATGTTTTTCAGAGCTGGTGTTTTCTCTGGGTGAAACAGTATCTGGTGAGCCGTTTTGAGTTGGTTGAAATGGAGTTGGCTGGAAAACTCTAACCACCCTAGTTGCTTCAAGTTAGTGCAGTGGTGCATTCTAAAGGTGGAATTTGTGGCAAATCTAGCTATGTGATTGTAACAAGAAGTAAGTTTGTTAAGGGTTGTCTTGTTTAGGTTTGTAAAGAGGGGGGAGGCATAGAAAAAAGTTGATAGTAGGTGTGTGCTGGCAATTGTAATTTTAGCGTGAGGAGTGAGAAAGTGTTTTACTTTATAGAGAGAGCCAAGCTTTTTATTGACAGTTTTGATGGTAAGATTGAAATGGGTGTCAAATTTAAGGGAGTTATCAATGGTAACACCTAATAGCTTAGTGTGAGCTTCTGGTGATATAGTGATTCCATTGGAGGATGTAATAGAGAAGGTGGGGGGAAGAGTCTTGTTAGTGGGTGAGAAAGTAAGTAGTTTTGTTTTGCTGGGGTTGAGAACTAGTTGTCGACTTGAGAACCATTTTTCTATTAGGTTGAAGGTGTCTTGGGTTGAAGCAGTGAGGTCTGCCAGGTTGGAGGCAGTGCTGATGATAGTCGAATCATCTGCATATTGAATGCATGTGGCATGGGGGGGTGATTGTGGGCAGGTCATTAACAAAGATGGTGAAGAGAAGAGGGCCAAGAATAGATCCTTGGGGAACTCCAAGTGTAACAGGTAGGCATGTAGATAATTTGTCCTGCCATAGAACAGCCTGTTGCCTATTGGACAGGTAGGATTGGAACCATTTCAGCGTGGAATTGCTGAGTGATAGTTTTTTTAATGTATGGAGGAGTTGAATGTGGTTCACCATATCAAAGGCCTTGGAGAGGTCTAAGAAAAGAGCAGATGATAGTTTATTATTGTTTCTGAAGTTATTGATGGTATTAGAAAAGGATAGTAGGGCTGATGTGGTACTGTGATTTGGCCTGAAGCCATGTTGGGAGTTAGCTAGAATTTTATTTTTGGTGAGGTGTTCCATCAGTTGTTTGTGGACACACCTTTCCATAATTTTGGCCAGGGGTGAGAGTATAGCTATAGGTCTGTAGTTGGTTAGCTCTAGTGAGCTACCACATTTATGGAGAGGAATAATGTGGGACATTTTCCATATGGAGGGGATGAAGGCTTCTGACAAGGTACGGTTTATGATTATGGAGACGGGATAGGAAATGGCCTCAGCTGCTTTTTGCAGAAACTCAGCTGGGAGAAGGTCAGCTGCTAGCTTAGTGGGTTTTAGTTTTTTAAGAAGAGATGTTATAAAGGATATGGGTACTGGATCGAAGGTAAATAGATGATCTGATGTAGTTGTAGTATTCTGCTGGCATGGGTAGTGGAGTGGGCTGGTTGTTTGTTTGAATTGTGTGGCCAGGGATTGTATAGTTTCTGTGAAGAAACTATTGAATGTGTTAGCAATGTTTACAGGGCACTGTTGTTTGCAAGTTGTTGGAGTGGGGGTGGTTGCCTGGCCTGGGTGCAGGAGCTTGTTTAAGCCTTCCCAGAATTTTTGTGGATTATTAAGGTGTTTGTGTTGGAGGTGGAGGTAGAAGTTTTTTTTATCATTTAAGATCATTCTTTTAGTTTCATTTCTAAGTTGCGGAAGGTTTGGTGGGAGTGTGGGTCTTTAGAGGTGCCATGTGACCCACATCTTGTTTCTAGATAGGATTTTGGATTTTGTTTCCTTAGAGAGCCATGGTGCGGTTTTGGTTTTAGTTCTAATGGACCGTATTGGAGCATGGGAATCTAGAATCTTGAGGAAGGTGGTGTTGAAGTAGATAACTGCCTCTTCAAGAGGAAGAGACTTGAGTATTGTCCAGTTGTGGGCTTTAAGTTCAGTTTGAAAAATGGAGGCGTTGAATTTATTATTGTTCCTGATTTTTTATGGTTGTAAGAAGGGGGGTGATTTTCTTGAATTTGATAACATAGGTGAGTAAGTGATCGCTCATGTCCTCTGGGTGAGTACCTGCTGAGTACTGGTCAGGATCTTTATTAGTAAGGATCCAGTCCAGGATGCTGTCTTTGTTTTGGGGTTTACCTAGTCTGGTAGGAGTAGATATGAGCTGAGAAAAGCCATGTAGATTTATGCTGCTAGATGGGGAGCTAGATGAGAAGGAATTCCAATCGATGTTGAAGTCACCTAACACTATGGATTCCTGGGGTGAGTTTGAGTTAACCAGTGGAGAAAGTCCTCTAAGGTTTTGTTATTATTGTTGCCTGGGGATGTAAATACATGCTATATTTATGCTTTTATGTTTGTTTGGTTGAAGTTTTACAAGTAGAATTTCGGCATTGTTTGTTAGGAGGGTTGTGGAGAGGCAAGGGAGATTTGTAATGTATTTTTGTAGAGTATGGCTACACCCCCTTTACGAGTTATTCGGTCTGCTCTTAGTATATCATACCCTGGTGGGATTATCTGTGTGTCTTTCGTACTTGGTTTAAGCCAGGTTTCTGTGAGACATAGTAGGTCTGGGGAACAAGTAGCTAAAAGGGCATGTAGGTTGTGAATCTTATTGTTTACACTTCTGATGTTTAGATGATAGGTCAGAAGAGAGTTAAAGGGTCTAGAGTTTAGATTGAGAAGTGGAGGGGAGGATAGGGTGGAATTACAATTGAGTGGAGGAGAAGGGCCAGGGTTGGGGTGGATATCACCATCTGTGGCTAGTCTGTGATTCAGAGTGGTAATGAATTTGAGGGCTTTGAGTAGAAGTTTGTAGTAATGTTTATCATTTGGCCTAATATTGGTAGGTTTGATAATTACATAGCGTTCGAGTTCTAACAAGGTGGGTGAGTAGGGAGTTGAGTCATGGCCTCTGTTGTTAATTATGGGTGAGGGGTTGGTTTGGTAGCCTGGGTGGTGGAAGCCTATGTAAGACCAGGTTTCATATAGGGTAGCTAGGTAAGGGACAAGTAGGAGGGAAAAGAGTTAGTATGATAAGCTTCCTGGGTGGTGTCATATTCCGCTTGATCTTAGAGGCGGTAGTGAGGTACAGGAAGTTAATGGACAGTAGGGGAGTGGTTTGAGGTTATAAAAGTACAGTACTGGGGGCAGGTGGGAATAGGGGCAGGGCGGGAGCGGAGCGAGCACGAGCGAAGCAGTGCTCATGAGCGGGTTTACACTAAGCCACTAGAGCCCAGGTTTCAAGATGTAACTCCTGAATAATTAACTTGCAGGTGAGTAATCTCATCTAAACAAACACCAGGTTCAATGCCTATGCTTTGGGAGCTTGATTTTACAATTTTATAGCAGTTTGCCTTAGTTTTAGAGTGTGTTCTGTAGTTTAAGTGGAGTATATGCAAACAAGCTTGGATTTTTTGTTTGGGTAAGCCTAGGGAGATTTGTGCTAGTGCTGAGGACCCTTAAATAATACTTTACTTTAAAGTCTATACTAAAATGACCAGATAATGACCTGTTTTGTTTTTACAGGTTGTGGGCAAAAGTAGAGTAGTTGCTCGAAAAGGGCGAAGTTCTTTTCTGCCTTACGCTGTGCAGGGGAAGACCTGGGAGGGATAGAGAGAGATCTTGATTTCAGAGGCAGTCAGAAGCAGCTGTGTAGCTTAAGCAACATTAGACTACCAAGGAACCCCTAAACTATGTTAGTAAAATCTTCACATATCTTTACATATAGCATAAATCATTATAACACATTAGCATTTTACTGCAACAGTGCCTTATGACTGAGAGTCAAAGAATGTTGAATGTTGAATATCCTGCTTCTCAAAAAATATACAGAAGGCTCTCAATTTTCACTCTAATGAACAGCTCTGCAAAGAGCTTGTCATACTAAAGTCTGGTTACCAAACACATTTAGCTATAGAGACACAACTTAGCTTTAAAGAAACAAGTAGCTACAATATTCATGCCATTCAATACTGCATTATGTAGCAAAAAAGAGTTACATCAGTTACTATTAAATCACACAATTCAACTTAAAGACATTTAACAGTCTACTAGGAACAATGAATAACAGCTTAATACATACCTCAGGAGGTAGAGGCCGGTAACAAGGTCCTACAGCACTAGGAATTTGAAATTAAAGGCACCAGACAAGGGTTATACCTTCGTAACAGGGATAGAATGGGGGTGGGGGGTTTACACTAAGCCACTAGAGCCCAGGTTTCAAGATGTAACTCCTGAATAATTAACTTGCAGGTGAGTAATCTCATCTAAACAAGCACCAGGTTCAAAGATGGTCAGAGCTTCCTAAGTTAGGTTGTTGTATTGCATGATGGTAAGATGGTCACAGCTTCCTAAGTTAGGTTGTTGTATTGCATGATGGTAAGATGGTCAGAGCTTCCTAAGTTAGGTTGTTGTATTGCATGATGGTCACATGGACAGATCTACCTAAGTTAGGTTGTTGTATTGCATGATGGTAAGATGGTCAGAGCTTCCTAAGTTAGGTTGTTGTATTGCATGATGGTAAGATGGTCAGAGCTTCCTAAGTTAGGTTGTTGTATTGCATGATGGTAAGATGGTCAGAGCTTCCTAAGTTAGGTTGTTGTATTGCATGATGGTAAGATGGTCAGAGCTTCCTAAGTTAGGTTGTTGTATTGCATGATGGTCACATGGACAGATCTACCTAAGTTAGGTTGTTGTATTGCATGATGGTAAGATGGTCAGAGCTTCCTAAGTTAGGTTGTTGTATTGCATGATGGTCAGATGGTCAGAGCTTCCTAAGTTAGGTTGTTGTATTGCATGATGGTAAGATGGTCAGAACTTCCTAAGTTAGGTTGTTGTATTGCATGATGGTCAGATGGTCAGAGCTTCCCAAGTTAGGTTGTTGTATTGCATGATGGTCAGATGGTCAGAGCTTCCTAAGTTAGGTTGTTGTATTGCATGATGATCAGAGATTCCTAAGTTAGGTTGTTGTATTGCATGATGGTCAGATGGTCAGAGCTTCCTAAGTTAGGTTGTTGTATTGCATGATGGTAAGATGGTCAGAGCTTCCTAAGTTAGGTTGTTGTATTGCATGATGGTAAGATGGTCAGAGCTTCCTAAGTTAGGTTGTTGTATTGCATGATGGTCAGATGGTCAGAGCTGCCTAAGTTAGGTTGTTGTATTGCATGATGGTAAGATGGTCAGAGCTTCCTAAGTTAAGTTGTTGTATTGCATGATGGTCAGATGGTCAGAGCTTCCTAACTTAGGTTGTTGTATTGCATGATGGTAAGATGGTCAGAGCTTCCTAAGTTAGGTTGTTGTATTGCATGATGGTCAGATGGTCAGAGCTTCCCAAGTTAGGTTGTTGTATTGCATGATGGTAAGATGGTCAGAGCTTCCTAAGTTAGGTTGTTTTATTGCATGATGGTAAGATGGTCAGAGCTTCCAAGTTAGGTTGTTGTATTGCATGATTTTAAGATGGTCAGATCTTCCTAAGTTAGGTTGTTGTATTGCATGATGGTAAGATGGTCAGAGCTTCCTAAATTAGGTTGTTGTATTGTATGATCGTCAGATGGTCAGAACTTCCTAAGTTAGGTTGTTGTATTGCATGATGGTAAGATGGTCAGAGCTTCCTAAGTTAGGTTGTTGTATTGCATGATGGTCAGATGGTCAGAGCTACCTAAGTTAGGTTGTTGTATTGCATGATGGTAAGATGGTCAGAGCTTCCTAAGTTAGGTTGTTGTATTGCATGATGGTCAGGTGGTCAGAGCTTCCTAAGTTAGGTTGTTGTATTGCATGATGGTAAGATGGTCAGAACTTCCTAAGTTAGGTTGTTGTATTGCATGATGGTCAGATGGTCAGAGCTTCCCAAGTTAGGTTGTTGTATTGCATGATGGTAAGATGGTCAGAGCTTCCTAAGTTAGGTTGTTGTATTGCATGATGGTAAGATGGTCAGAGCTTCCAAGTTAGGTTGTTGTATTGCATGATTTTAAGATGGTCAGAGCTTCCTAAGTTAGGTTGTTGTATTGCATGATGGTAAGATGGTCAGAGCTTCCTAAATTTGGTTGTTGTATTGTATGATGGTCAGATGGTCAGAGCTTCCTAAGTTAGGTTGTTGTATTGCATGATGGTAAGATGGTCAGAGCTTCCTAAGTTAGGTTGTTGTATTGCATGATGGTAAGATGGTCAGAGCTTCCTAAGTCAGGTTGTTGTATTGCATGATGGTCAGATGGTCAGAGCTTCCTAAGTTAGGTTGTTGTATTGCATGATGGTAAGATGGTCAGAGCTTCCTAAATTAGGTTGTTGTATTGCTCTGTAGGCACCTTTGATGATTTGTTTTGAATAACCAAACATTAACTTGGTAATTTACTCAACATCAGCTAAATATGTCCACATTTTAATTGACTATGTTAATTGAAATAGCTTGTAAAAATAGTATGAAGCCCAGCTAGAGATGGTAATACCTTAGATATCATACTAACAAATCAAAGATTTTATGCTCTCCTTCGGTGTGTATACCCTCTGTAATTAACATGTATCACAAGACAATATGCTCACCTTTAGTCTAGTGTAAAATTGCACTCATTCATAAACAAACCATCCTTCCTAGGCTTTGTCAGTTCAAACTATGATGCGGTAACTGACATGTGTGAAAACTGACCAAGATATTATGCTCAGTGACATATATAAATTTGCTCAGGATACTTAATGATTTCTGAGATATTAGCTTATGCATTGATGAATGTTTTCCACTAAGGCATAAATCTATAGGTAAAATCAAAAAAATCTTTTTAGCAGAATTGCATACATGACAGAAACAAGAGGTATTATTTTGCTTTCAAAAATTATCATTATTGTAAAACAACTCTAGATTAAATAATGATCAGAAACCATTACATTTTTTTATAAAAACGTTCATATCTAACTAAGAACTTAGCTTGGTCTTAAAGATTAAAAACTATAATAAGGTGTTCATTAATATGCCAGGAAATTGAAAGACAAAAGTGTGAATATGATATGATATGTTATCAATAAACGATGAAGCGATCATCCAGCCTCAGGTCATTGAGAATGTGAATATAACAATGTTACCAATAAACAATAAGGCCATCACCCAGCCACATTTCATAGAGAATGTGAATATATCAATGTTATCAGTAAACAATGAAGTGATCATCCATTCTCGGGGCACAGTAAATATGCTTGCAAAAAATGTTGCTCAAACTTCACAGCATGCAAAGAAATATATCAGTGTTATAGAAACACGGCAGTATAACCCATATATAACTACAGACATGATAACTGATGCTGCAAGTAAAATATAATTTCAAGTTATGTGGAATCAAAAAACGTAATTGATAGTTTTCTACACAGAATCGAGAAAAAAATGATTAAACCTCTATTATAGATTCGTAAGCTGAGGCTAATTCCAGGCCAGTTGTCTAAGAGACCACTAAGAAGTCTATGAATTAACTGCTCCAATTAAGAAGGGCCATATTACATACCCAAGGAGTGAATATGCAAATACCCATCCATCAGGACTGCTTTTAAAGGTGGTCAGTGTATTGCTTTATTTGACATGCGAGTGAAATCTGTTGTATAGTAGTAGATCTGTTGGGTCAGATATCTGTCTGGATTGTTTTTTTTTAAAGCTTGACTGCGATGCATTGCATCACCTTGTGAATGATAACAATGAAAGTAATAGGTCTGTAGCTCCCAGGGTCTGTTGTGGAACCACCCTTCTACAGCAGCACTATTATGGAAGTTCGCTAGATATCAACGTATATCATGTGATCTGATTCACAGGTTTAAATACATGGAACTCTGAAAACAAAATTTTATCACAGGTGAAAGCAGAGGTTCTCAACATGTCATGTACTATAGTACTTGTCTCAATTCAGTTTTATAACATAATTGGTTTGTGATCACATATGGCAATAATTTAAATATATTGCACAAATTATTCAGAAATATTGGCCTGTTTTATTATTCATCAGTGTACTATCCCATATCAGCTTCCAAGATGGCTGCACATTGAGTAACAGCTTAATTATAGCTCTCCGAGTGTGAACACAGAAACTTAGCAGAGAAAGCTAGTGAACCTAGATGTCTGGGTAAATTTCATTAATTGTCTAGTAAGTGTAATACCTGGATGCTGGGAAAAAAGAAATACAGAGGATCTGAAGGAAAATCATCCACAAAAGGTGATGAAAAAATACTGACTGGGGAAAGTACTGTAGTCCAGCTAAAAGCAGTGCAAGCGCCAGAGATGACTTCCAGTAAACTAGAGCAGTGTTTCTCAACCACCGGGCCGCAGCCCAGTACCGGGCCTTGGCATCAATTATATTGTGCCACGAGTTGTTGAAAAACACTGATCGGTTTCAGAGAATGTGTGTGTGTGTGTGTGTGTGTGTGTGTGTGTGTGTGTGTGTGTGTGTGTGTGTGTGTGTGTGTGTGCGTGTGTGTGCGTGTGTGTGTGTGAGAGAGAGATCAAAAGAGAGTGAGAATGATGTATGAGTCAATGCGTGTATGAATACGAAAGTGGAGGTGTGAGAGACAGATCAGAAGAAAGTGAGAGCGATGTGTGAGCAAATGCAGGTATGAATGAAAAAGTGGGTGTGTATGTGAATGCGAGTATGAATGAGAAAGTGGATGTGTGAGTAAATGCATATATGAGTGAGAAAGTGTGTGTGTGAGAGAGAGGTCGGAAGAGAGTGAGACAGATGTGTGAGTGAATGCGTGTATGAATGTGAAAGTGGGTGTGTGAGAGAGAGAGAGATCGGAAGAGAGTGAAAGAGATATGTGAGTGAATGCGTGTATGAATGACAAATTGGATGTGTGAGAGTGAGAGCACAGTGGCATAGCTACAGGGGGGACTGTTTACGTAAGTAAAAAAAAACTGTTTTACCTTTGGGACCGTTTCTTCTTTAAGAACGGGACCATTCTTTCCGGTCTGGTAACATCACATCAATTACACACAGATGTCCTGCAATTTGATTTTTTACTGCTGCTGTCAAGTTAAGTAGGTTGCTGCTAATAAGTGGGGTGTTGCCAATGAGTGTTCCATTTCAGTGTGGGGTGCTGCCAGTGAGTGTTCCGTTCCAGTGTGGGGTGTGTTGATTTTGATTTTCTTATTTCTGCTGCCAAGTGTATTTTTCTTATTGCTGCTGCCAAGTATATTTTCTTACTGATGTATGTGTGTGTGTGTGTGTGTGTGTGTGTGTGTGTGTGTGTGTGTGTGTGTGTGTGTGTGTGTATAAAATGCTCCAGTTAGGTATACCTGTTGGTTAGGGTTACTCAGGCTCAAACCCTGTACCTTAGGTACAAGAAGCAAGAGCCTGAATTCTCTACCCATACCACCACTTGTGATTCAAGGTGTTGAGTCCATAGCTCTCAACTGTCCAAATTTTCACAGAATGTCTGGGAATGTCTGGCTCATACTTTTGGTCTTTTCCTTTAAAAATTTGTGGTTTTCTGGCAAATCAGTGAGAACTGAATTCACTAAATGATAACCATTTAAGTGTTATTATTCCAGTCTTTCAGGAAATGCATGGTAACACATTTTATTCTAGCAGCTTTCTAAGATTATAAAAGCAACATTTAAAATGTGTCCCTGGTTTTGGGCCTTTGTCCCCCCCCCAAAAAAAAATTTGGCTTTTCCAGATTTCTTGTGCTGCAAAGTTGAGATATATAGTTGTGTCAAGTGAATTTTACAAGGATCTGAGAGGTTTAGAGGAAGAGAAGTTTAGTGCTGCTTATGCCAAGTCTGTTTGCGTTGTTAGTAGCACAACAGGCAGTATACTTGCTTTTGATGCAGAAGGCTGTGGGTTCTACTCCCACAGTATGTGGATGGATTGCTGATACTGTACTATGTTTTACTTTTAAAGAGGGTGGATGCTGCAGTCCTGAGAATGTCCTCCTTTGGTGGAGATACATAGTAACTTTGAACCTGTTATCAGTTTCCCATCCATTCCCTATTGCAATATTACTAGCTTATATTTTTTAATGTAACATAAGCAATTTATTCTTCAAGGGCAACAGGCACTTTATTATTAGATGAAACAATGAAATATAAAGTTATTTGCTAGCAGCAACCTCTTCATTAGTTATAGATCTCTTTAATGTAGAATTAACCGTTGAAGTGCTGTGTTTTTACATTCAAGGTGTTAGTTACTGTTGGAGCTATTGTTTGGAATTGAGAGATTCACACATTTATCATTTTGAGCTAATGTTTAGAATTGAGAGATTCATACATTTATCTTTATTAAATTAGATACTTTGAATATATAATTTTTTGGCGTGTATATGTGATAAAGTGTTTTGCTGACAATTTGATATCCTCCTTTCGAAAGGTATTTATGAGTAAATTTGTTGGGACCAGGCCCTTGTCTTATAAAAAAATAATTTACTGGGCCCCAACCTCACAAAGATTGAGAACCACTGACCTAGAGGAAAGTATAAGGCAGTTGCATTCAGACCTGACTAAAATAAATAAAACACTGATGGAGTATATCAACTCAAACAATAAAAGGCTGCAAAAAAATAGAAGAAGCTTTAAACAGATATTCAGATAAGGTGATAAAACTGTAAAACTCAGAGGTCAAAATGAAGAAAAGGCTGGCTGAATATGAGACTTTACAATAAGAGATGTTTCAAAAAATAAAAAAAAATTAGAGGACAAAGCACACGGGGAAAACCTGAGATTTTCTGCTGTACCAGAGAATCTGGAAGGAACAGACTCTTTTAATTTTATGAAAGCACAATTAAGCAACTTAATTGGTATTCCATAACAATTGAAAGGGCACATTGTGAGTATGCGACAAACCTGGCTATAAGAAATTAACCTAGACCTTTAATAGTAAAGATGCAATCTTACCAGCAGAATGAGTTGATTCTGACAAAACTGTGGCATAAGAACAAAGTACTAAAGGTGGGAGACAGCAGAGTATTTATGGAGAGTGATTATTCATTGTACACAGGCAGAAGAGGAGTAAATGTATTCTACTATTCAGGGAATGTCAATATGCAGGTGTGAGATTCAAACTGCTGTACCCAGCTATCTTCAAAATATTTTTCCTTGAAGGGACAACATACTAAGGAAGAAATACAAAAGTTTGTCCAACAAAAAGTGAGCTGTGAAACAGAGAAACAGAAGGAGATTCTGCTTCTTCTTCTTCTTGTAATAAAGACCACAGAGAAACTGTGCCAGTGAAATCCTTTCCAGTGTTTTAATGGAAAATCTTTGAGAGAAGGAAAACAAAATAGTTGACTAGAAATTTCAAAAGTACATTGGACATGAAGCACAGACAGGATATGGAAGATGGAGATGAACAGGAATAAAGCCAGTAACTTGGAAATTGACAAATGTGGGATTACAAAGCAGTAATTAAATATATGAAACATGACAGAACAAGAAACTCTGGAAGTATTGGACTTTCTCGGACTTTGTTAAACTTGTAGAGGACTCTAAAACATATGCCCTACTTCATGTCATTAATATTTGGAGACACTGTACAACACATTCCCCCTGTTATTAATGTTCAGAGAATAAAACTAGTAACGTGAAAATTGGCAAATGTAGTATTACAAAGCAATAATTATAAAACATGACAGAACAAGAAAATCTGGAAATATTGGACTTTTTTGGCCTTTGTTAAACATGTAGGAGACTCTAAAGCATATGCCCTACTTCATGTCACTAATGTTCAGAAAAAAATACTCAGGAGAGGGGAAGAGGAGGGAGATAGTTAACTGTAAGTAAAACATTTTTTTTTCTTAATTGTGCTATTTTAATAGTGCATGATTTCCTTTGCATGCTATAAAGTTTTCTTAGTTACTTGTGTAATGGTGATACTAATGTAAGTTGGTGCTCATATTTTTTTTTTTCTTTCTCCCTTATCTCCTTTTCCTTGTTCAGTTTCAAGAAATGTAGGCATTGCAATGTAAAAAAAAATCAGAAGAAGAAAAATCTATCTGATTAAAAGATCATGACAGAGAAAAAAATAGTGTTCTTTTTCTCATTCTTGCATAGAGGAATGACTGGGTTAGAGACTTCAGCTTAATCTAGTAACAAGTTTTCAGAGAAAGCAAGTAAATAAAAAAACAGAATATTATAAAGCTTTTTTCTAGTAAACAAATGTATGCTTGGTATTTTGTGTCTGGTTCTCATGTCTCTTGGAGACAATCTGATAAAGATAAATGGCTTGGAGAACATGTTTTCTGAAAGCATTCACGTATTTTCACAGCTGAGAGCTGTAAAGAAAAGACAAAGCCACACAGCATGTCGTAGAAAGACAGGCTGTACCATGTATCTTAGCATAGATAACCCTTCTATAGGTTATCTCATATCTATGTGTGTGGCTGTCAGTTTGGAACATTTGATATGAAGTTGTTAACTTTCTTCCTATTCATCACTGATGGGTTTGGTTCCGAGACGGTCTTATACCAAGCTTGCGTGCACCAAAAACTCTCGAGCTAAGCTGCTACCCACAATGCCCTTTGCTCAGTTACCCCAGATCTCATTTGCCATGCAGCCATATAGCAGCATTTCACCAAGTTCTCCAGCTAAGTGATTTTTTTCTGATACATTTACAAGTTTTGTCAAAGTTTTTTCCTGTTTATAGTCTGTTCTTGATATCTGTAGTGTTTCATCTATACCCACAGGTATCTCTTTCTCACCATTGCTGGTATTTTCTAACTTTCTACCCTTGTGGTGTCTTGTTACCATTGTTGGTATTTCCTCTCTTTCTTCATTTCCTCCACTTTTCTCACTCTTTCCCTTTTGCATGAGAGTGTGTTCTGGGATGTCTGAAAAGAAGGGAACTACAGGGTTTAAACACTGCTCTTCTTGCAGTGGTAAACTGCCAAATAGCGACCTCCATGAAGAGTGTATGTACTGTTTGGGGGTCCCGCATTTGTTGGCGAAACCCTCATTTGATATTTGTGCTAGCTTCAGTCAGTGGATGCTGAATGAACGTCATAACAAACTAATTTTGAAGGGCCTGCTTGCTTTGCATTTTTTGGTGGCTATTTCTGCGACTGAGGTCTCATCCCCTCCTTCTGTGGACAAGCAACGTCCTTGCTCGAACCCTCTTCACCGGCCGGTGACAGAGGTGAAAGTCCTAAACACAAGGCCCATAAGTCCTCCTCTGAGCACCATTCTGCCTCCTCGGTTCCAACTACTACATCGGCTCCAAGCTCGGCAACAGCGAAGCTTACAGAGGTCGACTCATCAGCGCCTACCCTGGCACCGTGACTATGGTGCCGTCTACTGCCTCTGTTTCGATCAGCTTATCTGTTTCTGTCTCGGCACCAACATCGCCCATTTCTGCTCTGATATCTGCTCCAACAACTACCTCGGAACCGTTTTCCTCTGTTCAGTGTCTGTTCATGGCTCCAACCATACCGTTGTTGCTGGTTTAAAAATTGGAATCATCGGTGCCATTCTGTGATACACCACGGACCCGATATTTGACTGTGGACCCATTTGCCAGACAAGCCTGCAGCCCCTTTTTGGACTGGCCTGATTCCCCCTCAGGGGCATCATTGAGATCCACCAGGAGCCTTTCCGAATTGGATGTGGTGCGCCATTTTGACCAGCTGCTGACCACCAGGGGAATTTCAAATCCAATTAGACCCTATCCCACTCCAGGCTTTGGATCTATTACTCCAGCAACCCCTACTTACTCTCCTCCCTTGGATCCCTCGGTTCCAAGACTCATTTATCCAACTTTTTCTAGAGGACTCCCTTCCTCAGGGCCGACAATTACACTGTCTGAAGCCCCAAGACCCCTATGGGTGTTGGTTCCTTTGGAACCCATCCTTCCTCAATCTCATTCTTGGTGGGGTGGAACCGCCGGTTCCAGTCTCAGTTCCGACGGTATTGTCTGTCCCGACTTCAAATCCTAGGGTGACTACCTCTCCGAGTCTGCTTCAGACTCTGTCCCCAGGGGAGGACTGTCTGGAGTGGGGTGTGACCCCAGTTCCGATTTTGTCTTCTTCGGTTCCGGGCTCCCACTCCTCTTCGGGCGGGCCCTCTTTCTGGGTGTTGGCGAGGGTGCTTGCTTCTAGCAATTCTCCTCCGTTGGTTATTCCCCCAGTTCCTTCTGAGCCACAGCTGTCAAAGGCCAACCCCTAGGACTCCGAGAGCACAAGGCCCAGGAAACCCCTACCCAGGGTATTTCCCTTTCTGAGTCTTCGGATGCTCCCACCGGAAAACTCCCTTGGAAATAGGTGTGTAAGAGGAAACACATGGACTCCCCAGAGGAGTCCCTCATGGAAGATATGGACTATGATGATGGGGAAGGGTCCCCACGGTCACCCCCTGATGATGTCTCCTTCGGAGAAATCATGGAAATCTTGAAACAGAGTAGTGACTGGAAGTCCTCCAACCCTTCCTCGAAGGAATCTGTATTCCTGCAGGCCTTTCACTCTCGGCCGTCTACTTCTTGGGTGACCCCCCCTGTTGATGAGTTGGTTAAACTCATCCTGCAATGGGCATGGAAGAACCCTGACTCCATTGAGGCCATCCCCAGGAGATCAGACAAGGTACTATCCCCTCCAGAAGATCAACCCCATTGGTCTAGAGGTTTGCCAGTGGACGCTATGGTGGTAGTGGCAGCCACAAAAAAGGACCTTGCAGAAGAGAGTCCTGCTGTTCACCCACCCAACAAAGTGTCCTGGGCAGTGGACAGGTTAAGGAAGTGAGGTTTTTGTGTCAGCGACCTTTGCAGTTAGGTCTCTGAACTTTTTGGCACATTTTATGAGGCTCCAGAGATCTTATCTCCGAACTCTCCGCAACCCTCGCTGGCCAAGTATTGAATGGAGCATGAGATAAAGTTGCTTCCCAACTTGCCACCCTAGAATTAATATCTAATTCATCCATGAGGTTGCTGTCACATGCAACTGAAAGAGCAGCAAGAGCTGTGGGTGCAGGCGTAGTCATGAGACGCCATGCCTGGATGCGCATTTGTGACCTCACAGACTCCTTCAAGTCTTCCTTTCTAAATTCCCCTATCGACCCATCAGCTCAATTCGGTACTAAGGTCAAGGATACATTAGCTAGGTGCGAGCAAGATGAAAAGACCTTGTCTGCCATTGGCTTATGCTTTTCCAAACCTCAGCATTCCTTCTCCAGGAACCAGAGGAGTGGGAAGATGTGGCAAAAAAAGTCTCAAGGTCCTTTCCAAGATGCAAGTGGTGAGGACTCCTCCAGAGGCAGAGGGGGTTCCAATAATTGAAGACATCCATTTTGGGGCAGAGGGGGTCCACAGATCCAGGGCTCTAGAGATTCCTTCTCAGGTAGACAATATCGGTGCTCCCGACACGCTGCCTGATTGCTTTCCTCTGGAAGCAGTCGGGGAGTGTTTTTTTCTGCACCAAGCTGCCTGGCTCTCCATTACAAATGATCAGTGGGTGCAGAGAATCATTACCAGAGGCTATCATATTCCCCTAATAACTTATCCAAGACCTCTGAAATCCCTTCCCGATGTTCCACCCAGTCAAAGGGAGGAGGCAGCTTCCGAAATACAAAAGCTATATAAAAAGTGAGCCATCCAACAGGACCCCCCAGATCAGTGCGGATCAGGGTTCTACTCAAGATTCTTTTTGGTGCCAAAGAAAACAGGGAACTGAAGGTCCATTCTGGATCTCAGCCAACTAAACAAATCGGTAGTAAAGACCAAATTCCGCATCCAAGGCCAACTTTGAGAGAAAAATCGCTATGGACACTAAAGATAACCACAAGGCCTTCTTCAGCTATGTTAGAAACTTGGGCGGAAACCCTCAGATATGCTCAGAGTTCGTTCACAATGACAAAAAATACACTGAACCCAAAGATATTGCCAACATTCTGGCAGACAGGTTCAGTGCAAATTTCTTCCCTCCCTCACCCCCAAAAGAAGAAATACTTATCCCAGCTGAATGTAACTTCCCTGTCATCTCAGATGTCCAGTTGAGAACCGTCCTCAGCAAAGCTAAAAACACAGCATCAATGGGACCTGACAGTATCCCGGGTTGCATGCTACGTGAACTCCAAGAGGAGCTAAACCCGCACATAAAAATGCTATTTAACCTTAGCCTTACTACAGGATATGTACCTGAAAACTGGCGTACAGCAACAGTAGTCCCACTCCACAAAGGAGGCACCTCTACAGACCCTGGTAACTACCGCCCCATAAGCTTAACCAGCCTGGTCTGCAAAGCTATGGAAAGAATCATTATGGAACTCATAAACAGAGACATTGGGGACTTACAGACACTTGATCCCACCCAGTTTGGCTTTGTAAAGGGCAGATTCTGCCTTTTGAACCTTGTTGACTTTTTCAAAACAGTCACTAGAGCCATTGACGAGGGCAAAGCAGTCCATACAGCCTACCTGGACTTGGCTAAAGCTTTCGACACAATACCCCACTCTGGCATCATAGACAAGCTCAACAGCTTAAATGTAAATCCATATGTCACAAGATGGGTGGCAAACTGGCTAAAGGATAGAACCCATAAAGTCAAAATTGCTGGAGCCATGTCAGACTCAAAGCCAGTGACAAGTGGTGTCCCACAGGGCTCTGTCCTGGGACCCCTCTTGTTCGGCATTTATTTCTCAGATGTGAAAGCAAACATGGGAGGGTTGTGGCTGACAAAGTTCGCAGATGACTGCAAACTAGGCGCCATAGTCGATACACCAGCTGACACATACATCCTACAGAAAGGCCTCACTGAAATGGACAACTGGTGCCGGAGTCATGGCCTTAAACTAAATGCCAAAAAATGTATAATCATCCCCTTTGGGAAAAACAAAGTACCCACAAAGTATTACATTGACAGTAACCCACTGAGTACAGAAAAAGTAATCAGAGATCTGGGGACCCAAGTCGATAGTGACCTCTCATTTGACACCCACGTTGCCAAAGTGGTTAGAAAGACTTTCTACCTTGCCCACCTTATCATGAAGGGATTCACTTCCAGATCAAAGGAGGTCATTGTACCCCTATACTCCTCCCTTATCAGGTCCATGATTGAGTACAATGCCCCATTTGGTATGTACCTCACCCGGCACTTGCAACAGCTAGAGAGACCCCAAAAGTACCTCACTAAGAGGATCAAGGGTCTCCAACATATGTCATATGCTGCCAGACTAAAGAAACTCCAACTCTATTCAGTAGCATACCGCCTGGTCAGAGGTGATCTGTGCTTGATGTACAAGGCCATGTCCAATCAGGAATTGATGGACATGCTCCACCTCAAAAATCCAAATCCATCAGAAGCACAAGAGCTAAAGATTTAAACCTCAGCACAAATATGAATAGGACATGCTGGAGGGATAGATTCATAACTCAGAGGCTTCCCATCCTCTGGAACAGAATCCCAGTTCATGATAGGCAGAGCCCCTCACTGACTCTCTTCAAGAGAAATCTTGACAAGTGGATGGGAGATCGTAGGTTTACCCCAGGGGTCATCTCTGTGTCACTACTAGACAGAGGCACACTAAACTAATTCTATTATGTAAGGGGGTCTTCACTGTGTCACTACTAGACAGAGGCACAGTATTCTAAATCTATTCTGTACACTTTTGTACCATTACATGGGGTGGCGAAAGCCACATCACTATGGCTAGGCTTATAAATGCCCCAGGGCAGATAGCCTAGTACCAAACTATGAAACTATGAAACTATGAAACCATCATCCCATTTCTGTGAGAGGATGTGTGGGTGTGCTCATTAGACCTCCGGGATGCGTATTGCCATATCAAGATGGGCAAGCGCTCCAGGAGCCTCCTTCACTTCTGGTTGGGAGCCAATCACTACCAATTCAGAGCCCTGCCTTTCAGTCTCTCGACAGCCCCCAGAGTGTTCATGAAATGCCTTGCAGTGGTAACAGCTCATCTGAGACTTCAAGGATTCCAGGTGTTTTCATACCTAGATGATTGGCTCCTCTCCACCCTCACCAAGCGTCTTTTGGTCAGGGCCCTCCGCTACACCCTGGTTCTAGTGGAGTCACTAGGCATCACCATACATTGAGAGAAATCCAACCTTCAACCCTCACAACAACTGGAATTCATAGGGGCAATATTCAACACCCAGTCAAGCCTGATCTCACTTCCTCTCCACAGGCTTCAGAGACTAAGAGCACAAGTTCAAGTGATACTCTGTCGAAGATTGGTGTCTGCAAGGGTAGCCCACCAAGCCTTGGGATCTATGGCTGCAGCCATCCCTATAGTTCCCTTAGCCAGACTACACATGAGATTACTACAATGGCTCCTTCAGGCAGAGTGGATACCCATTCTTCACCCCCTGAGCTCACAGATTCTCATCACCAACACTATCAAGCTAGATCTCCTTTGGTGGATGAGTATGGCCGAAAATCTTTGGTGTCGCCCCTTCCAGTCTCCCCAGCTCAGTGCCACAGTGACCATGGATGCTTCCCTGATGGGGTGGGGGGGGGCCACTTCCAGGGAAAATCAGTCCAAGGCATGAGGTCCGATATAGAGGTCAACTTGCATATCAGTGCCCTGGAGTTAAGAGCGGTGCTATTGGCATTGCAAGCTTTTCATCTGCTCCTTCCATCCAGAACGATTGCTGTCCAGTTGGACAACATGTCCGTGGTCTGGTACATAAACAAACAGGGAGGGACCAAATCTTACCCCCTGTGTCACAAAGCCATGAGAATGTTGCAGTGGGCGATAGCTTCCAGCCGCTTTCTGATCACAACGCATATCCCGGGGAGCTCCAACGTGATTGAGGACAGGTTGAGCAGATGCATTCTTCATCCTCACAAGTGGTCTCTCAACCCGAGTGTGGCTGCGGAGATTTTCAGCCATTGGGGCCAGCCATGCTGCAACCTTTTTGCCTCTCCCTCAAATACAAAATGCAGCAGCTACTTTACCCTCTTTCCCTCTTTCGGGGAGTCACCGAAAGACGCTTTGATCCAGGATTGGCCCATGGGTCTATTTATGCGTATCCTCTGATTCCTCTGATTCTCCTTGTTCTAAGGAAAGCTCTTCAGTTGAGAAGCAAAGTGATCTTCATTGTCCCATTCTGGCCTCATCAAGTGTGGTTTCCCTTCCTTCGACCTCATCTGTTACAACCTCCTTGGATCCTAGACACACATCAGGACCTCATATCTCACCCACAAGGGCTGAATCCCCCAAATCTGTCCACTCTCAAGCTGACAGCTTTTTTTCTCCACTTCCATTAATTGCCAGGCAGGAAACCCTTTCCCCACCCGTACGTGATATTATCTTGGCCTCTCATAAACCATCCACCAGGAAACTTTACAGGGACAAATGGAAAAGATTCTCTATTTGGTCACGTAATCAGAAGCTAGACCCATTCTCAGCCCCTGTAGCCACTATTCTTCATTATCTGTCTGAACTGTTCGACAATGGGGCCTCAGCTGCCACCATTCGAGTCCATGTAGCAGCTGTGTCCAACTTCCATAATGGGTCTGATGGAGTGCCACTTATTTCCTCTTGCCTTTGCAAGACCTTCCTCAAGGGTATTTTCCACAGCAGGCCTCCCATCAGACAGCCGGTGGAGGCATGGAATCTGTCCTGTATTCTGCAGTCTCTTTCTTTGCCCCATTTTGAGCCGGCTACGACATGTGATCTAAAGTTCCTGTCATGGAAAACCTTATTTCTGGTGGCAATAACTTCAGCCAGAAGAATTTCTGAATTACAAGCATTATGTATCAAGAATCCTTATCTGATCTTTCATAAGGACAGAGTATCACTTCGTACTAACCCATCCTTTCTCCCCAAAGTGGTTTCTGATTTTTTGATTAACCAGTCCATTGAGCTCCCTGTGTTCTTCCCAAATTACTCTAACAAGGGAGAATACTGCCTATATTCCTAGGATGTTCATAGACAATTACGTTTCTATCTGGACAGAACTAAATCCTTTCGCAAGTCGGACCAGCTTTTCATTTCCTTTGCGGGTCCTAGGATGGGAGGTGCAGTATTGAAAGTTACTTTGTCTGAATGGCTCAGGGATTGTATTGCCTTCACATATTCACTTAGGGAGGGATCTAAGCCTGGCCAAATCAAAGCTCACTCAACTAGGGCTATTGCAGCATCTGTTGCCTTCCACTCTAGGGCCTTCATGGATGACATTTGTGCGGCTGCCATTTGGGCTAAGCCCCACACTTTTATCAGGCATTACAAATTGGATCTGATCTCCAGGGGAAGAGCGGCCTTTGGTTCAATGGTTCTCAGGAATGTTCTTCCATAAGGGCTGTGATGACCATGCCCTGGCCCAACAATCAAGGAGCCTCAATCCTCACCACTAACACCAGGGAGGTTGTCTCCTAGAAGAGGAAAGGATAACTAATGCACACAGTAAAGTACAATTTCCCTTAAGTGCACACAGAGATCACAGTCAGTCTGGGGCTGGCTGCTCCCTTGCTCACCAGGTCCCCAATAAGACTCCGCACTGGCACAGCTAGAAGGTCCAGGTCTCAGTCTAACTGGGCAAGCTAGAACCTCCAGTACCCTCTCTGTCCAACCAGTGCTTCGTGTCCCTGCCAAGTAGCTGACACAACATACACACGCACTTTGAGATAAGTATTTATACAACTTCACAGACACTTGTGGGAAAGGCTGACACAGATTCTCCAGCAATGCCCCTTTACTCAGACTATATGGTAGTAATTACTGCCACCACCCAGTTAATAATATCAGCTACTAAAAGGCCCTTAGAAGGGTGTCCAATTATTACTGTGCAATGTTAATATCCCATGGTAATGTGACTATATAGTCTAAGGCTTATCGGAGTGGCCTATTACAATAAACTCTATATAAATATGCAATGTACTCTAGAGCTTATCTCTACACAAACTAGCCACAGGTAGAAAGTTTTAAAAATATTTAATAATAAATAATTAAAACACAAGACAAAACTACTACACCACAGAGATATCTAAGAGTTCAGAGATCACACAGAAACTTAAAATAATACAGTAGGACAGATCTGATTTCAAAGAAAAATACCCAATTAATCTTTACTAGCTTTAAATATTCCTACAAGAAATCACAGTGCTAGAAACTTACATGTGACATAAGCAGAGTGCTGCTAAGTTGGATATGAAGATCAAAATGCTCCACTATCTCTCTCTCAGACACAGTTTATAAAACATCACTAACAAACATGTCTCTGGGTCCTCCCCAGATTACATCATCTTTGACACTTAGGTTTTCCCAGTATTCATATTGCATCATCTTGACACCTGCTCTGAGTTCCCAGGCTAATAGAAACTCCATTTACATTATTTAGCAAGCTAACACCTGCACAGGAGAATACAACAATAAAAGGCATTTCACATATACACTCTAGCAGAAACCAAAGCAATAAAGCACCTTCCAAATGTACACTCTAACAATTATTCCTCAAGTTAAGACAATAGAAAGAAAGCATTCAGCACCATTTTTTTAGATAATTGTACTTTCAAAGACATTTGCTGGTTTTCCTTACAGCAGATGGCAATGTTGCAACAATCCTGAAGTTCACATTTTACAGTGTTTTCTTTACACTCAAGAAACATGCCTGTATTTTAGATTTATTATCAAGAAAACATGCCTGTATTTTACATTAATTTACAAATGCCAGAATTAGATACCGAATTCTATTTGACTAGGCTGGCAGCCTTCACCCATCTCTCCCCAATCGTCACATCTCTCCCCCCCTCGGGGAACTCAAGCAAGTTTTTCAAGTGCCCCCTTGAGAAACATCGCTTGAGAGTGCCGTTCTAATTAGATGTACTTCACCCCATTCCCTGTCTTGAGAGCCCATCTGCATTGGCATTGCTACACCCACTGCGGTGCTGCACTGACATATCATATGCTTGCAACCCCAGACACCATCTTAGCAACTTAGTATTTTGCTGACTGGCTCTGTTTAACCATGTTAGAGGGTCGTGATCCATCGTCACAGTGAATTTTCTTCCATACAGATAAGGCTAAAGTTTTTGTAGTGCCCCCACTATGGCTAGACATTCCTTTACGACCGCTGCATAGCATTCCTCCCTGGGTTGGAGCCTATGACTGAGATAAACCACTGGGTGATCTTCTCCCTCTGAAGAAATCTGGCTAAGTACAGCCCCCACCCCATAGTTTGAGGCATCCACCTGCACAACAAATTCTTTGCTATAGTCTGGACTGCCTAACACAGGGGGTCCTCCCAAAGCTTCCTTAAGCTTCTGAAATTCCTGCTCACATGCTGGGGTCCACACTACCTTATCTGGCCTGTTCTTCCTTATCAGGTCTGTAAGGGGAGCAGCTACGGTACTATAATTGGGAACAAACTCTCTGTAGTACTCTGCTGTCCCTAAGAATGGCCTCAACTGCTTTTTGATAACAAGTGCAGGCCATGCCTGAATAGCTTCCACTTTGGCAGGTTCTGGCCTTATCTTACCACTCCCCACTCTATGTCCTAGGTAGGAGACCTCTGCCATACCCACCTGAAATTTGCTGGGCTTAATGGTCAACCCTGCCCTCTGTAGTCTGTCCAGCACCTCCCTGACATGCTGAAGTTGCTCTTGCCAGGAATGGCTGTAGATAGCAATATTATCCATGTAAGCAAGGGCAAACCCTCCTGCTCCTGCTAAGATATGATCTACCAGCCTCTGAAAAGTCGCTGGGGCATTCTTCATCCCAAAGGGCATCTTTGTGAACTCATACAAGCCAAAAGGAGTCACAAAGGCTGACTTCTCTCTAGCACTGGGAGTCAAGGGCACCTACCAATAACCATTGGTAAGATCAATGGTTGTGAGATACTTAGCCCAACCCAGCTGCTCTAGGGCCTCATCTGTCCTAGGCATGGGGTAAGCATCTGACTCTGTTTAATTTCCTGTAATCCACACAGAACCTGGTGCTGCCATCCTTCTTTAGCACCAGTACCACTGGTGAGGCCCAGGAACTGTTGGACTCTTGAATCACCCCTAGTTCCAACATCTTGTGTACCTCTTCCTTCAGAGTCTGTTTGACTCTCTCAGGCACCCTATAAGGGGCCTGCAGGATAGGCCTTTGAGGTCCTGTATCCACCTGGTGCTGCACCAGGTGGGTGTTCCCTGGTTTCCCAGTGAACATGCCCCCAAACCTCTGCAACACTGCTCAGATTTCTTGAACCTGGGTAGAAGATAGCTGCTGGGACATTGCTACCCCGTCCACCAAGGTGTCAGCCCTAGCCTCACCAAGAATATCAGTCCCCAGATCTCCCTCAGACTCCTCCTGCAATCCACTGCAAATGCTCAGCACAAGGGCCTCCCTATCATGGTAAGGTTTCATTATGTAAACGTGGTACAAATTGTGCCCCTGGCATCTGCCTAGCACTTCCACCATGTAGTTAACATCACATACCTTTCTTACCACGTTGTAGGGTCCCTCCCAAGCTGCCTGCAACTTGTGTCTGACAGGAATGACAACCATCACCTGCTGCCCTACAGCATACTCTCTAGCTCGAGCATTCCTGTCATAACACACCTTTTTCTGTTGTTGGGCTTCTGCCAGGTTTTCCTGGGCCAGGCCCATAAGTTCCCTGAGCCTTGTCCTGAGGTTCAGGACATATGCCACAACAGACTCCTTGTGAGACTCACACTCACCTTCCCACTCATCTCAAATTAAATCTAGAAGTCCCCTAACCCTATGCCCATACAGCAACTCAAAGGGTGGAAAAGCTGTGAATTCCTGGGGAACCTCTCTGTAAGCAAACAACAGATGGGGCAAATATTTGTCCCACTCCCTCTTAAACTGATCTGCAAATGCCCGTAGCATGGACCTGATTGTAGAGTTTAACCTCTCAACAAGACCATTAGTCTGGGGATGGTAGGGGGTGGCCTTCATGTACTTCACCCCACAGGACTTCCACAGACAAGCCAGCAGGTCTGACATAAAATTGGCACCTCTGTCAGACAGTATTTCCATTGGGAAACCTACCCTGCTGAAAATCTCTAGCAAAGCATTTGCCACCTTCTCGGCCTCAGTGGAGGACAAAGTCACTGCCTCAGGGTATCGTGTAGCATAATCTACAATCACTAGGATATACTTTTTCCCTGTGGAACTTGGGGTACTCAGAGGACCCACAATATCCATAGCTACCCTCTGAAATGGCTCCTCCATCACAGACAAAGGCATCAAATGAACTTTCACCTTGTCTTCTGCCTTGCCTACCTTTTGGCACTGCTCACAGGTCATGCAGTACCCTGTTACATCTCTGGAAATTCCAGGCCAATAGAAGTTTTGCATAATATGCCTCTTTATATGTTTTATGCCCATATGACCTGCAAAGGGAATATTATGGGCTATGGCTAGAAGTGCCATACGGTAAGCTCTAGGCACTACCAATTGCTGTACTCTCTCACTTTCTAGCCCTCCCTCAGGGGTCCACTCTCTGTACAGTAACCCTTTGTTCCAGTATACAGATTCCCCCTTCCCTTGAGAATCAGGTGCCTCCCTAGCTACCTGCCTTAGGCCTTGCAATATAGGGTCTGAGAGCTGAGCCTTTCTCAAGTCTCTCCTTGTAACCCTTCCCAGCTCCCCTTCCACAGTAAGTCTGGCATCCTCTGACAGCGGTGCCTCACTGTTAACCTGGGTACTACTACTCACCTCTACCTTTGCAGTTACCCTGTCCAAGGGAACATCAGTACCCACAAGCAGCTGTGGCTCACATTCTGTCTCACTGCTACAATGCAGCTCCCTCCCTGATGTAACCACCTCAGCAGTCCTGGATGCAAGTATGCAGTATGTCTGGGTCTCCCCCAGGCTACCAGACCCACATGCTTGTCTCCTAGCCTCACTGCATGTACTTGCATTAGTACATAGTACTTCCTCATCCAAATCCTTCCCTCTCAGAACATCTGCAGGATGGTAGTTCCATACCCCTGTTTTCTCAAGACAACCCATTGTTGGCATTTTGTCTTTCCCACTTACTGGCTCCCTCAACTTTGGTTCCCCACCTTGCCTTCATGGAGAACTGTATGCCATATGGCCCCACTGGTTGCATTCAAAACATTTAACCCTAGCTCCTGGATGTTTACCTGGACTAGTGGCTTCCCCTGCTACTGGCGGATTCTGTTGGGGCAGTCTGTGCTGCCCACCATGGGTTCCTTTAGTCCCATGAGCAGTACTGGGGGTCCCTTTCCTGCGCAGGGCTGCCCTGCTTGCTAACTATAGTTCTCCCTTCTTCCCCAACTCCTCTGAACTAGCACACGGTCTATTAGCTAACCAGATTTTCATGTCCGCAGGCAAAGCACTAAAGGCTTGTTCTCTCACCTAAAGGTCTGCCAGCCCTTCAAAAGTGGTGACCTGACATCCACTCACCCAGCTATGAAAATAAGTGCTCAGTTTAGCAACATATTCACTCCTTGCATCTATGCTCACAAAACTTTTTCCTATACATTTCAGGTGTTAGCTTAAACCATTCTAACAAATGTCTTTTTACAGCAGTATGATCAAAACAGTCAGTGTCATGCATTTTTGCTAAAGAAGTTACAGCTTTACCATGGAGTAAGGGAGTCAGGATCCATACCCAGAGCCCATGGTCAACTTCATACTGTTTACATACCTGCTCAAACATATGAATGAAGCTATCACAATTATCCCCCTCTTTACACTGTGGAAGAAATTTACTGACCTTTTGTGCTTCTGGGGTCCAGTTACTCCCTTCCCCATTACCTCCATGACTCTGGCGAAGAGTCAGCATTTCCCTCTCATACTTTCTCTGACATTCATTTTCCTCAGCTTGTAGACTCTTCATTTTCTCAGCTGCTTCCAGTTCCATATGCTTGGCCTCCAACTCAAGTCTCTTTAGCTCCAGCTGGATTTTTAAGTCCACTGCAGAAAGGTTGAGCTGTCCATTCTCTGAGGATATTGTATCTTCACTGTCAGTCTGATTGTCCTCCAGGCTGCTGTTTTCTGATGCAGCTGTAACCAAGGCTTGCAATCAGGTCTGCTTTAGTCAGGTTTCCATGCACCAGTCCCCTAGCCTGGCACATTTCCGCCAGCTGGCTCCTTGTCAGATTTCCATACTCTTCTGCTGAAATGCTGCCTGCTCACCCTGACTAACACTAAGCTAACAAAAGTAATAAAACAATTGTGATCTGAACTCTGAGTATACACTGCATGGCTGTTTTAGAGTACAAACCACTTTTAGAGATCACTGTACATAAGCTACAGGAATTTGCTCTACCCACACCACTACAAGCCAATTAGTATGTGAAGTAGATCCCACCACTGCAAAACACTTGTGACGATCGTGCCCTGGCCCAGCAATCAAGGAGCCTCAATCCTCACCACTAACACCAGGGAGGTCGTCTCATGGAAGAGAGGAAAGGATAACTAATATGTACAGTAAAGTACAATTTCCCTTAAGTGCACACAGAGATCACAGTCAGTCTGGGGCTGGCTGCTCCCTTGCTCACCAAGTCCCCAATAAGACTCCCCACTGGCACAGCAATATGATCCAGGTCTCAGCCTAACTGGGCAAGCTAGAACCTCCAGTACCCTCTCAGTCCAACCAGTGCTTCATGTCCCTGCCAAGTAGCTGACACAACACACATGCATGCACACACACACACACACACACACACACACACACACACACACACACACACACACACACACACACACACACACACACACACACACTTTGAGATATGTATTTATACAACTTCACAGACACTCCTGGGAAAGGCTGACACAGATTCTCCAGCTGTGCCCCTTTACCCAGACTATACAGTAGTAATTACTGCCACCACCCAGTTAATAATATCAGCTACTAAAAGGCCCTTAGAAGGGTGTCCAATTATTACTGTGCAATATTAATATCCACTGGTAATGTGACTATACAGTCTAAGGCTTATCAGAATGGCCTATTACAATAAACTCTATATAAATATGCAATGTACTTTAGAGCTTATCTCTACACAAAGCAGCCACAGGTAGAAGGTTTTAAAAATATTTATTATAAATAATTAAAACACAAGACAAAACTACTACACCAGAGATATCTAAGAGTTCAGAGATCACACAGAAACTTAAAATAATACAGTAGGACTGGTCTGATTTCAAAGAAAAACACTTAATTAATCTTTACTAGCTTTAACTAATCCTACAAGAAATCACAGTGCTAGAAACTTACATGTGACATAAGCAGAGTGCTGGTAAGTTTGATATGAAGATCAAAATGCTCCACTATCTCTCTCTGAGACACAGTTTATAAAACATCACTAACAAACATGTCTCTGGGTCCTCCCCAGATTGCATCATCTTTGACACTTAGGTTTTCCCAGTATTCATATTGCATCATCGTGACACCTGCTCTGAGTTCTCAGGCTAATAGAAACTCCATTTACATTATTTAGCAAGCTAACACCTGCACAGGAGAATACAACAATAAAAGGCATTTCACATATACACTCCAGCAGAAACCAAAGTAGTAAAGCACCTTCTACATGTACACTCTAACAATTCTTCCTTAAGTTAAGACAATAGGAAGAATGTGTTCAGCTAGCTGCTCTGGCACCATTTTTTTAGATAATTGTACTTTCAAAGACATTTGAAATGCTTGGCTTGGTTTTCCTTACAGCAGATGGCAATGTTGCAACAATCTTGAAGTTCACATTTTACAGTGTTTTCTTTACACTCAAGAAACATGCCTGTATTTTACATTTATTATCAAGAAAACATGCCTGTATTTTACATTTATTTACAAATGCCAGAATTAGATATCAAATTCTATTTGACTAGACTGGCAGCCTTCACCCATCTCTCCCCAGTCGTCACAAGGGTCACCCAGGTTCTCCAAGTAGCTGGGGACTTGGTCCCATCAGTGATGAATAGGAAAAAGATTAACAACTTCAGATAAAGAAGTTATGTCTTACCATAACATTCTATGTGAGTTGTTGATCTTCTTCCAGTCATCACACCCTCCCACCGACCCCCTCCTAAGGTTCCTGGCGGATCTTCTGGGTCTTTGTGGTGTATTAGGGTTTCTGCACAGAGATGGCCTCTGACTTATTTCTTCTTCTATATGTTGCATGCAAACTCGATCTGAGGTAACTGAGCAAAGGGCATTGTGGGTAACAGCTTAGCTCGAGAGTTTTTGGTGCACGCAAGCTTGGTATAAGGCTGACTCATCAGTGATGACTGGAAGAAGATCAACAACTCAGATGGAACGTTATGGTAAGACATAACTTCTTTTTCTTCTTAGTAGGGTAAAACTTCAATATTTGAAGATATATATATATATATATATATATATATATATATATATATATATATATATACACACACACACACACATAGTTTGTGTGTTATTATTAAGTTAACAGGTTTTAAGGGGGTATTGCGGGTGGATATATTTTTTTTTTTGAGGGCTTTTAATAAAACAGAAAGTTTTATAACAAGAAACAAATGTATAAAAGATCAACCTGCCAGACACCATATGCATGTAACACAAAAGCTGGAACTAGACATTTAGCAACAAAAAAAACTTATATATAAAAAGTGGGAATAATAACTTTCCTAGACAATGATGCTTTCTGCAATGTCCTTAAATGTCAATGGTCTCACTAATAACTTACAAAAAAGAAAGAGTAGTGAATTATATTAAAATGTAGAGTGCAAATAGTTATGCTGTAGGAGATCCACTTGGAAATAACTGAACATGTGAATTTGATACAGAAAGGTTTTCAGGATGGTTATTCAGAGGACTACCTGGGGTAAAGGAAAAGAGGAGCACTTAATTGCAAGAAGAGCTGCAATGGTGATAGAAGAGGATGAAAAGAAAATAATGGTAGATTTGCAGTACTAAGGGGCTACTGGCAAGGGAGGAGGATTACACTGGCATGTATTTATATTCCACCAAACACTGCTATAATGGACCTTAAGAAATTGGGAGAAATAATCAGCTTTCAACAAGGAATATTACTTACAGGTGGGGACTGAAATTTGATTTGCAGCAAGGAAGATGTGTCTGGGGGGCTGAGAAGGGAAATTTAACAAAGGAGGTAGATTTTTGAAGACATTTATGAAAATAGTTGGCATGGAAGATTTGAATTCAGTACTAGGAGTTTGGAGTGAATTTATATATTATTCCCCAAGATATAAAAACTGGGCTAGGCTAAACAGAATTTACATTTCACAGGAACATGTGCATTTAATTTAAGGTCTTGGTATGCACAATAATTATTTCAGATCATTTGCCAATAATAACTAAAATAAAACACAGGGTAATGAAATAAAAATGAGACACTGGTGCTTTCCCACCTATCTGTTGAAAAGAGTGGAACTTAAGAAATGGGTAGTGGAAATTATTCAGGAGCTGTTACAGAAGATATTAATTTCTTATGAAAATATGGGTAAGGAGTAGAATAAAATTAAAGTGGAGTTTAAAAATAATGTGGAAATAAAAGAAGGAGAGATATGGTTAAGAAATAACAATAATTATTTAAAGAGACTGACAAATGTTAAAGTATAGCAAAATAAGGGGAATTCCACAGAACAAGAAGAGGAGCAACTGCAGAATGCCAAACAGAAAATAAGGGATTACCTTAATAAATGCATGAGTTTACAAAGATTGGTGTTAAACAACTGTTTTTTTTTTTTTTTTTGCTAATAACTCTAGTGCACAAAAACTTTTAGCCCAACAACTCAGGCAACAGAAAGTAGAAAAGGCTGTCACCAAGCTTAGGTAGTCTATAACAAGGGTAGTATCAAGAGAGCCAGTAGAAGTATTATAAATGTGTCCAAAATTCCACGAAAGTCTGTTTAAAGCAGAGAAATATCAAAATAAAAAAAGGTACAAATGGAAATGTTTATGGAAGAATTAAATATACCAAGGTTATAAGTAGATGAAGCTCACTTACTAACAGGACAGAAGCAGATGAGATAAAAATGGTGATGTATAACCAATCTACAGGAAAGTCTCCAGGAATAGATGGTATTCCCGTGGAAGTTTGGAACCTATGAGAGAAAAAACTGATACATTTCTGGAAGGTTTTGTTTAACAGTATTTTAAGAGAAGTACCAACATCCTGGAAGAAAGCAGTGGTAGCTCTAATACCTAAAGAGGATAAGATCCATCAGATACAGCTTCATACAGGCCCATTTCAATATTAAACCTATATTATAAAGTGTTTATGTCTATAATGGCTAAAAGAATAGCAAAAGTGTTGCAAAAATTGATAGATGTGGATTAGTGTGGTTTTGTGGAAGGGAGGCAAACATTTGACAGCATTAACAGAACACTGATGATCCAGAGGGAAGCAGAATGTAAGAAAATAGCACTGTTTTGGTGGGTCTTGGTGCAGAGAAAACACTTGACAGAGTAAGCTGGGACTTTATGAGCAGGGTAATGGAAGCATTTGCATTCCCTGATATAATTGTAAGGTTGATTAGGAGGATGTACGAGGGGTTGGAGCTGAAAAGTAAAATGGGTAGGTCATCTCTGATCATTTCTACTTGAGTAGAGGAACCATGCAGGGGTGCCCTTTTTCCCCTTTGTTTTTTTTTTTTTTGCATTATATTTGGAACCATTGGCAAAGCAAATAAGGGACACAGACATTCAAGGATATAATCGGTATGGTAGTCAAGAAAAGCTGGCTCTGTTTACAGATGATATTATTTTATAGCTGACAAAACCAAAGAGAACATTACAGTGTTGTGGAACTTTTTGAGACAGTTTTAAATCTTTTCAGGATACAATATTAATGAAGCTAAAACAAATGCAAGAGTGGTAAATGATGTACCTACATACGAATTGGTTTAACAATATCCATATTTATGGGGACATGATAAAATGAAGTATTTAGGAGTATGGATTATAAATTATACTGATATGGCAGCTAGGGATATATGGGAAGAGACTAAACAAAAGTTAATACAAAACTGAGAAAATGGAAGCTCTGTTATATGGATATGGATGGTAAGATACAAACAGTTAAAATGTTTTTAGTCAATTTAGTCTTATACACAGGTCAGTTGTATTTTTACCAACCAGAGGAGGAGTTGTGGATAGCAGGTAATAAAGAGCTGAAGGATTTATCTGAGAGGGGAAGACACAAGAGTCAAGAGGGATAAGCGGAATCATCCAATAGAACAAGGCAGATTGGATTACTTGACTTGAACGAGTATTGCAGAGAAAAATAGTTAAGGCTCCTATAAATAGAACAAGAAATTAACTATAATTCAAAGTGGGAAAGGATGATAATGAAATAGGGTGAAAGCTCAAGAGTAAAAAGGGGAGACTGGGATTTTGGATGCAGACCTTTAAGCAGAACAATAATAATCATACAGAATATTATATTCATAAAGTAACAGAAAGTATTCAAAGAACTAATCCAACACTGGACTGGAGAAAGGAGATTCTGCTAATAGGGATAACTAAAATTAGGGATACAGGCAATAGGCAAGAGAGGGCTGGAATTTACTGGAGAAAACTGGAAAAGGAACCAAGGTATCGGGAGAAAATAACTAGAGAGGAAAAGGTAATAGAATAGGAAGATGCCAAGAATTTATTTGGACTGCAGATTAGAGATTGCCTTCCCTATCAAAGACTGATATCAGAGTATAGGCAAAGAAAAATAAATAGAGGTTCCTAAATGAAGAACCAACACTGGTAGAGTTTTTAGTAAAATCTAGAACAGAAACTGCTGTTAAAAAAGGAATACTTAGTAGAACATATAAAATACTGCATGATAACTATAAGAATCAATCAGAGGAGGTTAGAAAGGATTAGGAAGAGAGGATGGATAGAAATTCAGAAAGAAACAATGGGAGGATATATGAATATCTCCCAAATATGCAACAAAGTCTAGAAGATTTAGGATCTTTGCTAGGAAGTGTTTACATAGGTATTTTTATACCGCAAGTAGACTCCAAAATGTTTTCCTCAGGTAGACTGCAAATGTTGGAAGTGTGATGGGGAAGAAAGAGGTAACTGGGAACATATTATCTGGGAGTGTAATGAGCTGGCAGACTTTAAAGATTTCCTGCAGACTGCTCTGTTAGAGATACTGGGTGAGCAAATTAGTGTAAATAAGGAAATATTTTTTTTGAGCTATAATACAGAATTGGAATCGGCTAGACATAGTAAGGCTTTGCTGAGTGTAATTATGGTGACTGCAAAAAAGCAGTTACTAGAAAATGGAAATCAAAGTCTAAACCAAATTGACTAGAAGTAGAAAGTGTAGTAATAGAAGTAAAACAACTGAAATTGGGATCTTTAGAAAAAGGTAGTAAAAATTACATAGGAAAAAATGGAAATTGTGGGAACAATGCATGCAGAGGAGGAACGGTGTTTAAAAGAAGGCAGGATTTGAATGAGCAATGTAATGTTTGCCTGACAATGACTGGATAGATTATAAGTGATGTATACAATTTGCAACTACAATTGTGTCCATGTGGTCTGTAATGTATAATACCAAATCCAACAGCAAAAAACAGTAAACAGAAAATACAAATAAAAAAGTTCCGTACTGAACAGACCAAAATTCCTTTAATGCAAAATTCCAAAATTGAAATGAGCGCTTTCGTCTGCCCACAGCAGACTTCTTCAGAATAATAAACCTCTGGTGCCTTGATTATTTATACAATTCTGTTTTAGTAATTAATCAATAATTAAATCAATTAAACATGCATTGTCTTTTAAAGGTAAAAGGGACTGGAGGTAGTGAATTTGACCTTTCCATCGAGTCCCTTTTAGTATATTAAACATTTTTTCTTATATACATTATACTGCTGCTATATATCCTAAAATGTTAGGAATTAAACCAACCAATTAAAAATTGAAACATAAACAATACAAAATTTATATTCAAAAACAGTACAAGAAGTTATTAAAAATTGTTGTATAAAAAATGTATGTTAAATTTTTTATATACATTTTGATACAATACTTTTCATTAATTTATCAAACTTTTTTCATTAAACTACCTATTTTATATGAAGCCAACCTAGGTTGAAAACCAATTAAATATTCCATAAGAATTGATTATCTTGTATATAATGCAATAAAAACTATGTTAACCAAATACAGTACAATGATGAAAATATAAAGTGCATGAAACTATTAGAACAGGGTAAATGTGTTAAAAAACACATATAAACTACATCCGTGGATGCAAAGTTCTATTTATGAAAATAAAAAAATTTAAAAAAATTACAAAAAAAATTACAAAGTAACAAAGTTAAAAAGTTACCAATTTATAACAGGGAAACTTTTCCCCTGGGTAGACTAAATCCCACAACCAAGTGGGTACAAAAAGGTTGGGGTGAAAATTTAGTTTAATCTGGAGTGTGTTGAGTATGTTATATGTCGGGGGTATATAATAAGAAAATTGTGTTGAAATAGTGTTTTTTATTTTTAAATTTTTATATTTTTATGTTTTGTATATGTATTTTGTGTGTTTATATTGTGTAAAATTAACAAATTTCACAATAAAATACCTTAATAATAATATACCTTTATAATGATGACAATCATACCGAAGCAGCTTTGTCTATTAGAATAGCTTTTATATTAATATATTCATTAAGACCAGGAGCATGGTTGGACCTCAGTCTTAATTGCCACTTTATCTCTCTTTGCAACAAAAGATTCTTAATGTCCCCTCCCCTGTTATTTACTTTAATAGAGTCTAAAATACCAAAAGAAAACCCAGCAAAACCGTCACATACTAAAGAATGTTTGTAAAGAGCACTGGTATCTTTCTTCACTTTGATGTCATTGGTGTGTTCGTATATTCGCTCCCTAAGTGTTCTCTCGGTTTTGCCCACATAAAATGAGGGGCATTTTTTACAAGTGGCCAAATAGACTAGCATTTTGCTGCAGCAATTGCCTTTATGAAAAAAGACCTTACTGTTTAATCCATTCTTCAAATTAATATTCTCCTTTAGATTTATATATGCACACTGTCTACAACACCCACACCTAGTTGTTCCTTTTTTCCTATCAACAGTCTTTATTTCCATTTCAAATAGTCTTTTAAAATTTGTACCTGTTTTGTAAGAAAACATTGGTTTATTACCCACTGTTTCATATATTTCCTTATTTGTCTTAAAAATAGACCAATTGTTTTCTAAAATTTTACTGAAACAGTCTGAAAATCCATTATATTCAACTAGACAAGCTCCAGAGAAATTTTTCTTGTCAGAGGTAATGTTTTTTTGACCTAACAATGGTTTGTATTTAGACCCCCACCCCAAATAAACTTCCTCCAAAATTTCTCCCACTAAACTTTTTGGATAGTCTCTTTCTGTAAATTTTTCCATCAGAAAAGCAAATTCAACCTGTAAATCATTAAATTCGGAGGTCATTCTGGCTATTCTTACCACCTGGCCCTTAATAATACTTTTTTCTGATGAAACGGGTGTTGGCTATCAAAATGTAAATAGCTGTTACACCAGGTGTTTTTTCTAAAAATGTTAGACTTAAAGCCTTGAACTGTTTTACTAAGGGTAATGTCCAAATAATTAATGCTCTGGTTTTGTATTTCATGAGTGAATGTCAAAAATGTAGTAGTTTCATTTATATATTTCATGAATTCATCAAATTTACCCTTCTCGTCATCCTCCCATACAAGAAAAATATCGTCTAGAAACCTGAGGTATTTTTTTATATTTTTCATAAATATACTAGAAAAAATAAACTGTTCTTCCCATCCAAGGAGAACAAGGTTGGCATATAATGTTGTAATGTATAATGTTTGCAACTAGAATTGGATGAATATGGTTTGTTTTCATTTATGCATGCGTAAGATTGCTTGGTTACATATTACATTATCGAAGTTTCAGTACTTCGAATACCATATGGTCAACACCATATGATCAAAGTACTAAAACTTCGAAAATGTAATAAAAAAGCAAAAACAAAACTAACTGCTGTGAGCAGGGGGCCAAGCCCTCCTGCACCCCCCACCCCCCTGCTTAAATATACCAACTCAGAGATCTCACTTTAACGGAGTTAAGCACAGGAAAGGGAAGATTTCCCTTTCTTACGCTATAGTGCAATTTCAAAGTTGGTATATTTAAGTAGCGGGGGTGTGGGGGGTGCGGGGGGGGCTTATCCCCTGTCTACACCCTTTACTTTTTCTTTTTTTTAATCATTTTTTAGAAACATTCGAATATTTAATCGTTCAATCATTAAAGGTTGACCTTTAGTGATTCAAACGATTGAATATTCAATGTTCCAATAAGAACCCGATTGCTTATGTCATATGTGATAATTTAATAAAGATGTTTTCTTGTTTAATTTCTTGTTTAAAAAAATGTACTATCCCATATCCTGATAGATATGTAACAATTTAGTTATAGATGCAATAAGGGCTTTGCTCAGTTCTTTAGTTCATTAAGTCGGCATACAACCCTAGGTCAGCTATAATTGTTTAATATGATTTGCATGGTTGCTGTTCACGGGGCAGATGTAATTTTTGTAAGCATATTTTTCACACTGATAGTTTTTCTACTAAGTATTCTAGAAGTTTATTTAGGATAATAAGAGTTATTACACATGATGCTTGTTGGATGATTTAGCTTGCTGCATGCATGTGTATAGCTTTTTACATTGCTCAAACTACTTATTCATTTAAAGAATGCATTTCTGCACACTGGAGTGACATCTGATTAAAAAAGTCATGTAGTACAGTTTTCAAACATTTTTGGGTTAATCCAGTGACATAGTTTACATTTATCTGTACACAGTGGGTGATACCATGGTGCCATATGTCAGGTGAGTTTTTCTGTAACTTTTGGGGTAAGAAGAAACAATGTAGGAACACTCTGACTGGGGTTTTGTTTTATCCAGGCCTTAATGGATATTTCTGAGGGGATTCATCTTGGCTTGCTGTATGGAGGTGTAGGTATATATTCTCTATTTTAATGTTCATTTCCTTACATTGATGTTGAGCATTTGATGTGATATGTAATACCATTGAAGTCCCTTTATTATATGTGGCTGCTGCCATGGACAGGACAACATTCTGATTACTTTGGAGAGCTTGTAAAGAAGTAATTCAGTTTTATATTTTTTCTATGTTCATAGGTTCATAGGTTGGTACTAGGCTATCGGCCCTAGGGCCTATACAAGCCTAGCCATAACAATTACCTGGCTATTTCTTCCCACAGTATTTACTTCCTTGTCCCCTGTCTAGCAGGGCAACTGACGTGATCCCCGGGGTGAATTTCCTGTCTCCCATCCAGTCATCAAGGTTCCTTTTGAAGAAGGCCAAAGAGACAATCTGCTTGACATGCATGGGCAGTCTATTCCAGAGTCTGGGGCATCTCTGGGTCAGGAACCTATCCCTCCAGCATGTTTTGTTCATTGTGATGACAAGGTTTAGATCCCTGGAGCATGTGGCTCTGAGGGATTGGGATTTCTTTAAGTGTAGCGTGTCCAACAGCTCTGGGTTTGTCATGGCCTTGTATGTTAAGCAGAGATCGCCTCTGAGTAGACGATATGTGACAGAGTATAGATGGAGTTTTTTAGATGGTCAGCATAGGACATCTGCTTTAGGCCTGTGATTCTTTTAGTGAGGTATTTCTGTGGCTTTTCCAGTTGTTGCAGATGTCTTGAGAGGTACATACCAAATGGGGCATTGTATTCTATAATGGGTCTAATGAGGGATGAGTACAGTGGGACAATGACCTCTTTTTTTTTGGATGAAAAGCCCTTAGTGATGAGGTGTGCCACATAGAAAGATTTCCCGAGTGTTGTAGCAATGTGGTTATCGAAGGTGAGACCACTCTCCATCTGTGTCCCTACGTCTTTTATCACACTTTTGGTGTTTAGTGTACTGCCACCTATGTGGTAATTCACTGGTACATATTTTTTCTGAAAGGGGATAACTATACATTTCTTGGCATTGAGCTTGAGCCCATGGTGCTGGCACCAAGCATCTGTTTCTTTAAGGCCCTTTTGTAGAATTGGGGATTCAATAATTGCTCCCATTTTGCAGACATCTGCAAACTTTGTTAGCCAGAGTCCCTTAGTATTGGCCTGTACTTCAGAGAAGTAGATGCCAAACAAGAGCGGTCCCAGGACTGAACCCTGAGGTACTCTACTTGTCACTTGTCTGGAGCTGGATTTGGAGTCGGCTACTTTTACAGTGTGGGTTCTGTCAGTAAGCCAGTTGGCAACCCATCGAGTGATGTAGGGATTAATGCCCAGCTTAGTATGTTTATCTATGATTCCAGAGTGGGGGATGATGTCGAAGGCCTTGGTGAGGTCCAGATAGGCTGTGTGGACCACCTTACCCTTGTCCACAGCTCTGGAGACTGATTTGAAGAAGTCAATCAGGTTCAGGAGACAAGATCGGCCCTTCATGAACCAAAACTGCATGGGATCCAGTGTTTGAAGGTTACCAATGTCTTTGTTTATAGGTTCCATGACAATACATGCCATGGCCTTGCAGATCAGGCTCGTCAGACTAATGAGGGGGTAGTTCCCAGGATCCAAGGTGGATCCCCCCTTGTGGAGTGGGATAACTGTAGCTGTGCGCAACTCAGTGGGCACGAAGCCTGAGGCGAGGCTATGATTAAACATAACACTTAGGTGAGGTGTCAGTTCATTTTGTAGTTCATGTAGTACACAGCCTGGGATGTCATCTGGTCCCATGGAAGCTGTATTCTTAGCTTTGGACAGTGCATTTTTTACCTGTGTGGCCATTATTACTGGAATTTGGCAATCTTTTGGTATTGAGATGGGCCCTTTAGGGGGTGAGAGGGGGGTGAAGTTTGCACTGAATCGATCTGCCAGGATATTGGCAATATCTTTGGGATCAGTATATTTAATGCCATTCTGTTGTAGCTCAGAACAGATCTGAGCATTGCCATTTAGATTCTTGACATAGCTATAGAATGCCTTGTGGTTGCCTTTGGAATCTTTGGCAATTTTATTTTTGTATCTAGCTTTGGAGGATTTTATGAGGAATCTCAGCTTCTTACTGAGGCTGGTAAGGGAGTTTTTTGCATCCTGGGATTTTCCTTTTCTGCAACAGTTTCTGCCTTTTGTTGTAAAGTTTGTTTATGGCAAGGGATCACCAGATTGGCTTCCTTTTTTTGGAGGAGAGCATCTTGGTTCTGTTGGGGATGGCATGATTTATGCACGAGTGGATGTGCTCGTACAGCGCCTTAGTGTAGGATTCAGCAGTCGAACTTTCAGTTCCCATCTGCATGGGTGTCATGAAGTTTGTCACTTCTGACTTGAGCAGCATGAAGCTGGCTTTGGAGAAGTTTTTTTATGGCAATTTCCTTACTGGGTTGTAGGAGAGGGATGTGGATGTCAAGGGTGATTAGCTTATGGTCAGACCTGACCAATGAGGGCTGGCCATAGGTGTGGAGCATCGATTTCCCATGTTGGTAATGACCAGGTCTAGGATATTGGAGCCCCTGGTGGGACTATGGAATAGCTGATCCAGGGTACTGGAATTTATGAATTCCAAGAACCGTTGGGCAAAAGTGTTGGCAAACGAGTAGTTTTACCAGTTAATGGCAGGGTAGTGAAATCACCCAGTATTAGGGTGTTTGGTTGTATCTTAATATTTTCCAGTATATTTAGAAAGGTGTAGTGAGAATCTTGGGACATGGTGGGGGATCTGTAGCAAGCTACAGTTTTGATTGCAGTCTAACCTAGTGTTAGTTGCACCTGGAGAATTTCAGATGCACTGTGTTGGGCAACTAGCCTGGTGTTGTGAATATCCTTGGTGAACATGGACACTCCTCCACCTTTAGTGTTTTGGTCCTGGTTTGGTGGCCGAAAAGTGTGGTAAGAATTGTAGCCTGGTATTGCAGGTCTGCTCTCTGGAGCCTTGAACCAGGTCTCAATTACTGCACAGATATCGATGTTCTCCATTTTTAGGAGTGCCTCGAGAGAGTGCATTTTGAGGTTTAGACTTCTAGCATTGAGTAGCATTACCTTCAGATTTTGCATGCTTGTACCTGTTATGGTGGTGGTTTTGTCCTTTGAACTTTGCCTAAAAAAGGCACTATAGGGGTGGCAAGAGCCTTAGCCAGTAACCTGAATCTCAGGGGCAACAGGTGCAGACCATCTCTGGCAAAGCATCGTGGTTTGTCAATCATGTTATCCCAGGCAGACAAATACTGGATTCCCTTTGAATGACACCAGAAGCTTAGCCAATTGTTGAAGTCAATCATTTTTTCCTTATACTGTGGTATCATTCTAGGCGAAGGCAGGATGCTACTCAGGGCTAGGGTCATACCTGCCTGTGCCACATGATCTGAGCACTCTTCCATGTCTCTTTTCATGTAGTCCAGGGAGGTATGTCTCAAGTCATTCACTACAACATGGACAATGACAGAGTAATATTTGTACTTGTTGTGGAGTGACTTGAGTGCATGCGTTATGTTTGTCTGTTTGACATTTATAAACTATTAATGAATATATGTCTGAGTTTGAACGTTCATAGGATCATCTATATTTATATTATTTTGTTTGCATTTTATTCTTAGGTATGGCTTTGTTTTGGATTTGCCAATAATACTCTGTAATGTCATTAATTTTATGACTTTTTGAATATATAGTGCCCATTTGTTATGGTGAGCAAGTAGCACTGGTGAAGCTGTGTGTAACAGCACTGATTTGTGCTGATTAAATTGTTTAACTTTCAGCCATGTTCCAAATGCTGTGCAATTTCTGTGGCTTGTGTTGTTTTACATTTGCACCAGATGCACACTTTGGTGGTATAAACCCAAAGGAAGACAGCATCACATAGTCCAAAGTTAACAGGATGGACCATTTGGAATAGCTGGTGCATCCATTTATCCACAAACCTATTTTTCACATTTTTTTCATATTTGGTTGGGGTGTCATACCAACCCTGATCATCATATAGAGCCAATGTTCACACTGCAGGGTGGTTAACCTTGCCATGGTTGTTCTTCTGTACTATATACACACACACACACACACACACACACACACACACACACACACACACACACACACACACACACACACACACACACACACACACAAACACATATGCACATCTATGGCCAATTTAGAATATCCAGTCCACCTGCCCTGCTGCATCTCTTTGGAAAGTGTGAGGAAAACATAGCACTTGATGAAAACCCATACAAACACAGGGAAGACATTCAGACTCTGCACAAAAGGCACCCTAGCACCAAGAATCAAAGCAGAGAACCTCTTGCTGTGAGGTGACAAAGCTATGTATTTATGTGTCTATGTACATATACATTTTATATATATATATATATATATATATATATATATATATATATATATATATATATATATATATGGAACATATAAGCAACATGTTAGTTAGTAGGCTGAAGGCTGTCATAAATAGGCAGTGTTCATGTCCAGGGAGATCGCCACTGCATAACAGTGACCTACCATGATTTTTTAGGTAGTAGGGTGAATAATGTGGCCTGTTTGTCCACCTGTAGAGCACTTACTTATGAGGACTGTCATTGGCCACTTAGATCTTTCTAGTTAGGTTGATATCATTGAGGACAATGTCTTCTTAGATGATAAGCTCTGGGTAGACTTCAGTGTTTCTGGAGAGACTCTTTCTTGTTCCTGACATGAGTTTCCAGCTTTTAGATAATTCTGCCTTGTTTCAGGTACTTGACCTTTTATGTCTGAGAAGGAGGCATGCCATGCCCTTCAAGACTGACTATCACCTGCCTCGAAGAGATGCTATCATGATTCATCAGATCATCTTTTTTTCCTTTTCAATAATGTTTGTTTCTGTCTTTGCTAAACAAGGTTTTGGACAGCCTATTTTAAAGAAATCACCCCTCAAGCTTTCCAGTCTTGATATTTACCACAGCATCTTGAACTGTCAAATTATTGTGAAGTTTTGCCTAATCATAGCTTAATTCAGTTATGTGGGAGTATCAAGTCTGTGACCTATTGCATTTTGGATTCTGCACAAGATAAGGTACTGAGGTATTCCTTTTTGGGTAATGAATACTCCCCTAATGATGAGGGATTAGCACTGCTCTTCTGTTTTTCTTCTTGATGTGTCAGACTATGACCTGTTTTCAAACTTGTTATGGACCCCTGTGGTACTTTAGTTACTGCTCTGGAGTGTTGTATTTGCCTTTTCAGAATGTAACAGACCAGCAGTATCTGGAGTTAATATATCTTTCAGTCTTTCTGTTGCATGCATACATACATACAAATATTTGAAGCATGGCATTAATGCCCTTCTAGCTTGCCAATATACCAAAACAGTGTTCTCATAATAGATGTCCAGGCTGATCTTAAAAATATCTAAAGTAGTGCTTGGTTTAATGTAATTTGAAATTCTGTTCCATGCATCAGCTGCTCTCTGAGAGAACCAATTAGTTGTTGTTGTGTCTTTCGGCTTTTCCCGGTTAGGGGTCGCCACAGCGGAACTCTGGTCCGCTAATGATTGGCAGTAGATTTTTACGTGCCGAGTTGCCTGCCCTGATGCACAACCTTCAACGAAGGTATGCCCATTCATGCATGTCTCCACACAGAAGACGCTCTTAGCTGAGAATTGAACAGGACAATGTCTTACTGTGAGGCGACAATGCTACCGCAGCACCACCACCGCAGTGAGAGAACCAATTAGTACACTTCTCATTCCTATAGAATCTTCTACATAGGTCTTCTCTTGATTTTCTACTACTTTTTGATAACTCCAAACATTCCCACAGGAGGGTGTCCCTAAATGGCCTCTATACCAGAATTAGACCTAATCTTAAATATATGTAAGAGACACTAATCAAGTTCAGATATTATAGTCTTTCATAATAACTTAAAATTTGACATCCATAGTTACCCTTGGTATATTTCAGCTGTACTTTTTCCAGTTTACTCATGCTTGTCTTCTTATAAGGCTTCCATATACTTATTCCATAGTCAAGTTTGGGTCTAATGGAACTAACAAACAATGACTTCATCATTTCTGATTTCCTAGACTTACAGCCTATAGTTCTATAACAATCATTAATCAATTGGTTAATATGATTATAAAAACTCAAAGCTGGATCTACCCATATATCCAGGTCCTTAAATGAATCTACAGTTTCAGTCACTGTATGCTGTATTAATTATTCACCTTCCAATTTATGTCTCTGAGTTGCATATGCTTAGTTTTTGATGTACTGTATTTATCAGTATATACTTATCCTGTCCCAAATGGTCAATTTAGTCAAGTTCTTTTGCAGATGTGCCCTGTCTGTAGCCCCTGTAATCAGTTTGCCCAATTTCAGATCATCTGCATAAAGACTGTAGAACACCACAGATGAAAAAGATAAGTTTGAAAGCTACAATCTTAACAAGTGAGGACCTAGGACAGAGCCCTGTGGGACACCCTGACTGTAACCAAGAATTTCACCAGTCTAGTTGCTGTATGATACTTGCTATGTCCTATCCATAAACCATGCAGCTATCCATCTTATCAAGAGTAAATCAATACCTAGTTGTTCTAATTTATTGATCATGTTGTGTATGACTGTCAAATGCTGAAGGTAAATCTATATAAATGACATCACAGCACAATTTTTCATTCATAGCTGTTGTTAAATTGTTATAGAACATCATGTTACAGGTGGTAGTAAATCTGTTTTCAACATATACATGCTGATATATGGTTGCAAGTCCCAACCTGTCCAGTTCTGACAATAACTTATCCACTATTACCTTCTCCATTATTTTTCCACAACATGAAAGTAGACTTAAGGGTCTATATGATTTTGGGTTTGTCCAATTCCCCTTTCCCTTAAAGACAGGTTTAATAAATGCATGTCTCCAATCATGAGGAATATCCCCATATTTATAATGCCTAATAAATAATAGATATAATGGTACTATAAGTTCTTGCTGAAGTGTTCTCAGGTTATTATTACTAATTCTGTCTCCTCCCTGTGCTTTGTTTGGATATAGTTCAATAGTTATTTTTTCCAGTATAATCTAATTTGATTCCAGTATCTGAGGTTACCTTGATGTCATTAGGACAATTTATCACCCCTTTTGTGGAGCCAAACTCTTTTTCAAGAGATTTTGTAAATATATATATGTAATTTATTGTGTCTGACAATAAACTTTAGAATCTACACACAGCTTATCAATGTGTATGTCTTTACGCCTTCTACATGTTATCTTCTTCTTTCAGCTTTTCCCGGTTAGGGGTTGCCACAACGGATCATCTGTCCGCTCATGATTGGCAGTGGAGTTTTAAGGTGTCGAGTTGCCAGCCCGGTGCCCAACCTTCCACAGAAGGCACACACATGCACACACTCACATCTAGGGCCAATTTGGAGTCTCCAATCCACCTACTGCATGTCTTTGGGATGTGGGAGGAAACCGGAGCACCCGGAGGAAACCCACGTGACCACAGGGAGGACATGCAGACTCTTCACAGAAGGACGTCTTCTACATGTTATGGAACTGTAAAATGGTTTCTTATTATGCTCAATATCTTTATATAAATGTTCTTCAAAATTTTCTTAATCTTGTCTCACGCTGTGATTAATTTGTTTGCCTAGCTTGTTTATTACAGTTTTCAAAGTTGTAGTTCAACCTCTTTTCCATTTCTTATATATTTTTTTGTCTCTCACCTTAATAAGGTATTTTATTCTTATGTAAATATATCCCCCTGATGTTGCATGCCTAGATCCTGATGTTAAACATTTTTTGATTGTTTTGTACTCAAACAATTTCTCTTTCAAAACGTTTCACATTCCTGCAGCTTTTCCACTGAACATATCACTCCAATTAGTTTTACATAATGACTGTTATGCTTCCATATAATTTATAATTAATCTTCTGTGCATTTGTTTAGATTTTAGTTTGGCAAAATTATCTAGCAACAAATTCATCTTTATAACACCATGATCACTGCACATCAACAGTGATAAAACCTGACATGAAATAACAGTAATTTCTTTAGAAAAACAAACAATGTCTAGTATGCTCTGTTCTCTCATAGTTTTTTTTTTTTTTTTACAATCTGAAACAATTGTTCTGCACATATTTTGTGAATAATTTCCTTGCTAATGTTGTTGAATCAATATTATTCAAGTTCCCAGACACTATTACTGTTCCCTCCTGTGTTTCATGTAAGAAATGTAAGAATTCCTTTAGGTCATCCGCACTTGACTTGGGTGGTCTATATACTCCAACAATTGTTACATGTTCCAGGTTTGCCTTTATTGTCACAGTTACACAGTCTATAGTATTGGTGTTATCACTGAACATGTAATAATCACAGGTGTCATAACTATCTTTAATCCCTATCATAATACCTCCTCCTGATTTTTTAATAGAATGTCTGTTACAGTAAAAACATTTATACCCTGACAGAAAACTGGTTTCCAGTCATTGTTCTTTAACCATGTTTCACAAACAATAGCAACATCAGTATTTTATAAATGTAGCAAATTTTCCAGTAAAACACTTTACTATTAATGCTCCTAGCATTAACAACCATCAGAGATGTATCAGATGTTACTATCTGTGAACTGTTAAATTTTCAACTTGGCAAAAATTCTGCTCTTTTCTACGTTCTCTTTTGGAAAAATGCTGCCTTTCTATGTAGCCTAAAGGTTTTGTGATAGACAAATGTTATCATTTCATGTAATCTGTGTGTTACATAATAAAGCAGTATCCTTTTTAGTACATATTCTCTTTACTTTACAGACATTAATCAGTTTATTTTTCTTCCTTGTTATTTGTTGAGAACTTCTTTCTTTCTTTCTTTTTTTGTTTCCTTCAGAACACTCTGAATCCTTGGATTGCTGAATACTTGCATCCAGAATTCTAAGGTTGTCAGGGGCATCATCTTATTTCATAGGGGTTGAGTGATCTTTACAGACAATAGACACATCATTTCCTAAGTGTGTTCTATTTGCCTCACATTATTTATCTCACCAGTCCATTCATTAATATGTCACAACAGTTCGCCAAGTTGTGCCAGTTGCACAAGTGCAATCGTCATCAGTAAGTCTAGATTTATTTCTAATAGTAAGAAAATCATCCAACGTTTTACGAGGGACACAGATCACCAGTATTATCAGGTGTTTCCTTTAAACATGCATTATCATTTATTGTACTGTACAATATATTTGTTCTTTAGCAAATCAGTAATGGCCTACTCATGTAAGGAATCCATATTCAGTTTCAAATGAATAAAAAATTATAAAACAAAAATTAAAATCAGTTACCACAGAATTCAAAGAGAATTTAAATCAACTTCTATGAGAAAAAAAAAATATATATATATATATATATATATATATATATATATATATATATATATATATATATATATACTACTAAATACTCAAGTAAGTACAATAAAGTTATTGCTCTGACTGTACAAGTTCTGAAAGTCAGACAAAAGCTGAAATCTTTTTACGTTGAGGGCAAATGTGCGCAGTAGCTTCTGCTCACTGTCACTTGTTGTTGCACTTCTTTTAAACAGTAAAGATCAGTAAATCACAAACCAAGACAGGATTGTCTTAATAATTTCTGGATTGTCCTCTCTGCAGTCTGTGTGACTTTATAGATGACTAGGTCTCTTAGGGTGCCTAGAGTTTCTCTGTCTAAAACCTTTCCCTTTCTAGCAATAAGTAATGAAAGTTAAAGGTAAAACAGTAAAATATAAATCAAAGTAAATCTTCTTGTCTACAAGCTGTCCCTTCCTTCCTATAAACTAGATGTGTCCAACCTGTGGCCCGCGGGCTGCATGCGGCCCTCAGAGCTCTGCCATGCGGCCCTCTACCTCTAACTCCAACATCGATGTACGCATGCCCCAAAACACTTTTTTGTTGTGTTTTTCACAGCCGTGACCTGTAACTCTAACATCAGTGTGCGCATGCACCAAAGCATCCTTCTAGTTTTGATTTTTTTGCGCCAAAGAAGGGTCTGTGTGTTCGCGCCATTATTTCGTGCCAAAGAATCAATGTGTGTGTTCTTGCTGAAGAGGGACTCGTCTATGGATTTGCTGCCATTGCCTTTTAAAGAGACAGCACTTAACCTGTGTTAATAGGTAAGTATGGTGTGAGTGACTGCATGCATGAAAGCAGAATGCTTGTGTGCGTGAAAGTAGAAGTGTATGTGTTTATGTGTGCATGACAGAGAGACAGAGAGAGACACATGCACAAAGAGGCTAACATACAAAAAAGTTAGCTCACAAATGCATCCTACATTAAAAGTACACTTTCATTAAATTGCAGCTTTTCTGACAGGGAGAGTGTTGTATTGAATATGAAATCATACCTCTCAACAGTATGGATTTTCGAAGAATGTCTGGATTTTTGCCTCATCTTCCAATTTGTGTCTTTTGCTTAGGAAATAAAAGTAGTCATCCAAGGTAATACAGTCCCAGGGATTAAGAATGAGACAGCAGCCTAGGGTTAATGGGTCAGTAATGGATTGACTAATGTGGGACTGTAGCATATAAAGTTTATTGTTTTTTTTGACAAACAAAAAAATCAACCAGTACTGTCTTGTCACTGGTGGGTTCTAAGCAGTAGTAGATTGGACAACAATAAGCATATCTTTGGTGGATCATCAATACTGGCAAATCAGGTTATCACAATGTCATTTTTTAAATGTTGGGGGTTTTAGTGTGAATGTGTGTGTTTGTGTTGGGAGTACTGCAATATTGATGATTATTAAAGACAGAGACTTACAAAATGTGGAGAATATGTTTCTTTGTTTCAAAACCTGATACTTGGGTACTAGGAATGCCAAAAATAGATTTTTTAGGACATAGCTTCTTGTCATTTACAGTGGATGGATATTTACTTTTAATGGACAATGTTAGCAGTATGAGTGTGGTCTTGTAGGGATCTGGAGGATGCTAAGTCTACCACTGCCAATGTCGTGTAAAGTGACCTGGAAATGGATATTGGGATGTTACTGAAAAAATACAGTAAGTGGGCTTTGAAATGTAGTTTAATTAAACAAAGTGCACTTGCAATTTACAGGCCATAATTTAATTTATTTCAGGTAGTCCAGATCCTGGTAGATTGTATAACATTAGACTTAATTAGGGAGAGGTATCATTCTGTGGAAATATGCAGACCTAGTTTCAGTGAAAGCTCTGTGGTTGTTTGCAGGTAGGACGTTGCAGGATGTGGAGCCAATGTGTTTTATTATTTTTAATGGATTTGTCATTTCGAAGTATGGTTTTCTTTGTTGCAAAAGAAGGCAGGATTGAATGAGCCATATAATGTTGAACTGACAATAATGGGATAAAAACATTATACGTGATGTATAATGTTTGCAGCTACACTTGTTTCAATGGTGTCTGTGATGCATAACTATTTTTGGGCCTGTGTCTCAATTTTATTTTTCGCTTTGTCCAGAATTCTTGCTCTAAGGTTGAGAGGTATGGTTCCATGCGAAATCAGAAGGTTGTATTTACCTGGGAAGACTTTTCAGCATAATTATGAGAAACAGAGCGTTTTTAATATCTCCACTTATTTCCAATATAAACTGCCATGTAACCTTGCAAATAACTTTCTTATTACGCTACTTTAATTCTTTTGGAATTGACAGGTATGCTTCATTGGTTCGGATGTAAGCATAGCGTGCTGTGACTGATTTCTTGCAGCAGTTTGTGGCTTACTTATCACAATAACTTTTCTATGTTTTTGGGTGTGTGATCAGTTTAACAGTTTTAAAGATGTTTTCCAAAATGAAATAAATACATAATAAATAAAAAGTAATCCTTTCTACACTTTGAGCTATTGACAAAGTGTGGGAATTTGTTTTTTTCTAAAGCGATGGTCAGCATTACAGCTTAGTAAACGGTCAGTCTGTGAATAACTTCTGCACAAATTAAAATGTCTGAATGTCAAATGGCTTTAGATTAGAGGGAAGTTATATGTTTATTCCAATATGTAGTATGATCTTAGAGAGTTTATAGATTTCTAATTGATTTAATTTTTGCTGAGCAGTTGTTTGTTGATTTATTGATGGTCCTTTTGGTGGTGGGAAATTGCATGGATGAATCCATTTCTATTATGATTTTTTTTCAGATATTTTGACTTCCAGACAATTTCAATCAGTGAGACTGTGTCATGTGATTACTGAGGTTGTCTATTTTACAAGTAGGGGCTCCTTTTCTGTGTGTGTGTGTGTGTGTGTGTGTGTGTGTGTGTGTGTGTGTGTGTGTGTGTGTGTGTACAAGAGAGAGAGATTTAATATGTATACTGAATATATTTTTGCAAATGGAATTCTTAGTTAAATAGGCCCCTCTTCTTAGACAAGTAGACTTGAGTAACCAATATTAGATCTTAGCCATCCAGCTGGGAAAGTTTAGTATGTGGATTTTCCTTCCGGTTTGATGAAGGCTATGCTACTTACTTAAGGAGTACATTCATGGCTATCCATCCAGTTGTAGTGTTGTTGAACTACATTGTTTGATAATGAGAGGAGCTTTTTACAGAAGTTGAAAGTTTTTGTGTCAAGAACCTGTCCATACAAAGTGGCTTGTTTATGTTGCAGTGAAGGCTGTGGTCTTTGTAGTGAGTGTTTTAAATATAACCAGTATTTCTGAGGTGGAAAAAGTCTCTTAAGGCAGGATCTTTCTTAGCCTGGAAAGCAAGCCAGTGATGAAATTTTTAGCGGCCAGTGAGAGACAGAGGAAAGCAAGAAGCTTTTTAGTCTGTTTGGATAACTAAGTGAACTCAGTCCTTTGACCTTTTTTTGTCAGAAATGGTTGTAGTCTTCTTTTGGCATGGTGTTTTGCTAAGGCACGTGCCAAAAGGGGTGTTGCGCTCAATAATTCATCTTGTAAAGGAAGAATACAGTGATGTTATGTCCTCCTTGTCCCTGGGTGAGATACCTTTACTAATGAGGTGGGCCATGTAAAAAGCTTTCCGTACAACGGAGAAAACGTGGTGGTCAAAAGTCAGGTTTCTATCAACCTGGGTGCTCAAGCACCTCACGACTGATTGCGTGCTTATAACATTGTTATTAATATGATAATTTGTAGGGTCATCACTCTCCTCAAAGGGGATGATTGTGCATTTTTTGGCATTTAGCTTGAGGCCATGTTTCTGGCACCAGTCATTTGTTTGGGTGAGACCCTCTTGTAGCTTATTTAGAATTGTTTTATTAAGTCAGTAATGTGAATTCTTTACTTTATTGCAAATTTGTTGGCTTATTTTTGAGGATTATAGTATTGTAGGACTGCTAATGTTGACATTGTATGTAGATGGACTGCTGAAGTGGTTTTCCCAGTGAGAAATGCTAGTGTTGTAGTGAATATCTGTTTATTTGTAAAAAAAAAAATTTATATATTAACTAAGATGTTAGAGTTAACTGTTAGATTAAAGAATTAAAATCAGAATGAGAATTAGAATTTTAAGGCAAATATTAGGCATTTATTACATTTATTAATTGTTCGAATGCACCTACAGTACAGCCAGGAGGTCGACTTTGGTCTCCTGTGGCAGCGAAAGAGTTAACTATATGATATATTTTATATGCGGCCCCAAGACAATTTCTGTTCACTCAATGCGGCCCTGTCAAGTCAAAAGGTTGGACACCCCTGCTATAAACTGTGGTAAGAAATAAAGTAACACTTTCAAATAAACCTTTTCTTACCAGGCAACCCCACACTAAATCATAAACCAAGACTGGATTGTTTAGATAAGATCTGGATTGTCCTCTCTGCAGTCCATGTGACTTTATAGCTGACTAGGTCCCTTGGGATGCCTAGAATTTGCCTGTCTAAAATCTATCCCTTTCTAACAACAGACAGTGAAAATTAAAGTTAAAACAGAATATAAATCAAAGTAAATTTTCTAGTCTGCAAGCAATCCTTCCCTTCCTTCCTATAAACAGTGCAGTTTATAGTCCAGTCTTGCAAAGGGCTATTCTGGGTCCTCTATTGCTCTCTTTACATATACTTTTATGGGAAGAACACATTAGGAGAGAGGATTTTGCTATAGCCATTGTGTTGGTTCATCAAATACTGAAAGCATAATATACTTGTCTCCTGGACTATAATCTAACTTTGCTCTGACTTACAATACTATGCCATCAATTTGAAAGAATACATAAATAAAACCTCTGCAAAAGTCTCTAAAACCCAAACATTGTCAGATGTTTGCTCAATTTCCATATTAACATGACTAGCAAAACCTTCAACCAGATGTCCAGCTCTCCAACTATATTAAATATTCCCTATTCTTTAGGCACCAATACAGTGTTTGGTCTGGATGAAACACCACTGCTGTACTGTGACCCCTTACTAATGGCACTCTGCTCAGTAGGGTAAATGGAAGCGCCACCAATTCTGTCTTCATGGATGTGTCAGAAATCTTTGGTCAAGTAGTCTACCCCTCCACCGCTGGAATGCAATGGCAGCAACTGGAATAAACCAAATTACATGCCAGTGTTTTTACAACTATCTCTTAAATATCTCTTAAATAATTACTTTGGAATTAAAATCAGATGCACCACTTCCCAGCACTCTTTTCTTACCAAAGAACCCCTCCCCCCCGGTTCAATTCTTGCACCCCTCCCATTCACTATTTCATTAGCAAACTTCCTGTTCACTTCATCATTGTCTTATATGCAGATGGCATAGTCATCTACAGCTCTGGTTCCTCTCACTCCAACAATGAAAAACATCTTGAAACATAGCTAGTTGCAGCCTGGTTGAGGGACATCAAACATGTTATAAATACAAAAAGCCAGGAGCTTTGGTACTAAACAAAGCTATGTGCAGTTCACACTAACTGGCACATGGATGATAACCACAGCTAACCATTGGTACTTACTCCTTACTTCAAATATCTAGGTCTGTGTCTAGATTAAAGTCAAACTTCCTCCTCTTTTATCCACCACATATAAATAACTAAAACTAAAATCCACCTGCCACTAATCTCAGCATGCAGAACCTTACCTCCCTTCAAGCCACACTAACTAAAATGTGCAGCATTATTACCTCCACCCCCACCCATTGCAGAGAACACCATTACTGAATTACAAAAGCCAGATTACTTTCAGTCCAACAGGGAGCTGCCTGCTGCTTGGTTCTCTCTGCTACAAACTCTTAACTTGAATAGTTCATATTGCTGGCAGGAGACTGTTGTAATACACAAACTAACTGCAAACTCTAGTTCCTTCCTAATGATGCTCAGCTTTTACCACCCCTTGCCATAATCTCAGCTGCAGTGATCACAGCTTTTCAACTTCAGGGTGCAAACTTTGCTAGTCACATCCTTCCTTTTTTCCTTCATTAAATTTTGATAAAAACAGAAAGCCTCTTGGGTTTTCATAAAACATTCACTGCATATCTACTTGACACAGCTCAGTGAAACCACTTTTTTAATAATGCAGTCATTTAACAATTTACTTTCCTGAATAAGTCCTTTACTAAATCAGAGCATACCTGTTGACTGTTGTATCATCATCTACTTTCAATGCATATGTAGTGCATGGAATTCACTAACTGTACTTTGAAATTAACAAAAAAGCTGCTATGCACTGCTCTTCTACAAGTCCAAATCATAACAGCTTTCAAAGATGCATAAAAGCTTTTATAGTGCCTCCATCCATCCATCCATCCATCCATCCATCCATCCATCCATCCATCCACAATGCCTTTTTTCCATTTTTTGAACATGGGGTCAGGGTGCATGGAGTACTGAAATTTGGAAAAAGACTGGTTAAATGCATCCCTAACATGAGGCTTGATCTTAAGAGCAATTGGGGGTGCTTAACAAAAGCTTTTTAAGGACTCCTAAGTGCTATTAAGATTGTGTCCAGCACTGAGGACTTAAAGCAGACAATGCTGTATGGCAGAGAACAGTGACAGAATGTAAAACACCTATTAAAAGCTGTTAGAACTTTACTCTGTCACACTTACATAGAGAAAGTATGGCATACCAAAATGCATGACAGTTTTTAAAGCCATTAGTTCTATAGAGGAGCACTTCATTTCTGCCTGGTGTCCATATTTCTCTACTACACCAGATTTTGCAGAATGACTCTGATTTTGCATCATATTTTTACCATGTTCCTTATAACATTTTTAATTTTCTGGTAAATCACTGAGGATTACACTTTGTCAATTACGCCAGGCCTTAGAGTTAAATACATATTGCTCTGAAAATTCATGTTCAAGCAAAATCTGTTCTATTAAATTTTTAAGTGAATTAAGGTGATATTAAAAACACTGTCATTGATTTTGATCTTTTATCACCCCCTCCAATTATTTTTTGGATCTGCCTAGACTTCTTAAGCAAAGAAGTTGAGAGGTGTACTGCTGTCTGACACGTTAGATGCTTTACTGAGTTTCAAAGCTTTGTGCATCTAAACTTTCTCTTTTGTTTTTTCACTCTGTAACCCATAGTACTTTGATAAAATAAAGCTCCGTGCAATACAAAGAATTATAATTGGATCTCTGATTATAATCCACTATTATGTATTCTCAATGTGGATGCCAAAACTCACCTCTTGAGGTGAATTTCTTGGCAGTCCTTATCTCAGACACATAATAAGCTGGTTATGATCACAGACCAAGTCATAATCATGTATGTTATATATCTACCAACGTTGTTACAACTGAGTCTGCCACTGCAGTACACACTGCAAACTCCACAGAACAGTATCAACAGTGATTTGGCAGCTTTAAAAGCTGTAATACACTTGTTGCCACCACTCAACTAACAAATGTGGCAGGATGAAGTGTCTAATAGCTCTTAAAGTTGTCAACTGCTGTTGATTGTCTGTGCATCAGTGCTAATTGTGCTACAGCTTTCAGCTGTGATTAGAGGCTTGATCAAAATCCTTAATATTGTAAATAGTGTACATAAGCAAATATCATTTATCTCCTTTTCCATTTCTTCTTTACTTTTCAATTATTTCATGTTTTATAATATAACTTGAAATGCTTAATACTGTATACCTGATGCTATCATTGTTACTCTCCTAGCTGTTATTTTACTCTGTATTAATATGTGTCAGTAACTTTGCTGTACTTTGCTCTTTTGAGTGTACTCATGGGCTGAGACAGAAATAGGTACATATTGGGCAGTCCTGTCCTCCAGTTAAGAAATTAAAGTAATTAAAGCAGACTGTAAATAACCTTATCTTTAATTCCTTTAGGATAAAATATCTATAAGGGACAACCTTTGTACAAACTTGCAATACTTCTCTACTGCATTAGTAGTAATCATGTAAGATGCAACATCTCAAAGATATTGTGGCCATAGCTTTTCACACCACTTTAAGAAATTCCAAATGTCCTGTTTTGAAACTCACCATTTTAATGGGATTGATAATGGATATGGTAAAAAATCTTATTATAGTCTTGGATGACACACTGACACTTATGGTCCAGATGTTATCTGTTGTCAAGTTGTCATGTTCAACTTATGGAACAGATGTTTTCTGTTGTCGGGTCATCATGGTTCACTTATGGAATACTGCAGCATCATCTCCATCTTCAGGATCCTTCCTTGGTTGTGTATGACCTGGTCTCTTCCCATCTGTGCTGAGGGCTCGCTAGCACTTAACCTAGCTGTGTGCACTTCATCTCCATCCTCGGGATCCTTCTTGGTTGTGTGTGATCTGCTCTCCCCATCTGTGCTGAGGGCTCGCTAGCACTTAACCTAGCTGTCTGCACTTCATTCTGAATTCAGACAGCCTGGCTATTTAGTACAACTTTATTCAACTTGAGGTCTACAAACCTTGCAGTGGCTGCCAGTTTGGTCTTGTATGTCCTTTAAAGTTTTAGTGGTGGTAGAGTTAGCAGCACATAGTGTAGGTTTTTCCTTATCTGAAGGAGCTTGTGAACAGTTGAGTTCATGTTACACCTGTTTCTTCCTTATTATGCGAGTTTGTTGAAGCTTGCCAGAGTGAGTTTCAATACAAAGCACCACTGTTCTGGAACCTTCTTCCCAGTAAATGAGCCTTGATGTATGATATAAAGATATCTTTGAAGACTCACTAATTTGCATTAGTTTATGATTTTTATTTAATGTGTATTGTACTATTTTCATATATCATTTAATCTGAATGCAGCACAGAGACTATCTGTGTATCTGTGTGTTTTATGTCTTTTATTTTATCCTTAACAAACCTGAACCTGTGAAATGCCTTACCATCTCTACCGTGCACATGCAGTCATGCAAATACATGTAAAAGGAGCTGCATCATTTCTCATATCCTTAAGAGAAAATAAACCATGATAAAGAAATACATGTCAAAATGAAATTATCAAAATAAAACAATCATTGCAATGAACATTGTTTGGATTGTAAACTATCATGTCACCTGCTCAAATGACATGTGCTATAGAGAACACAAATTACAAGTACAGTTTAACACACACACATACACACACACACACACACACACACACACACACACACACACACACACACACACACACACACACACACACACACACACACACACACACACACACACACACACACACACACACATACAGAGGTGTAAGACCAGTGAACAGAAGTAAAAATAAGAAATTCGATAATAACAGCACAACAGTATATCCAGGATTATAATACTATTTGAGTTAATTAACTATGAGGAATATCGTGGCACTTGGTTCTACCTCACATCGCATTAAACTCACAGGTGTACTATTTGAGTTAATGAGCTATGATGAATATCGTGGCACCTGGTTCTACCTCATGTCATGTTATTCTCACAGATGTTAGTGAATTTGAAATGTTTAACCCCTAAGAATAGGGGTATTACTTAAATATGTTATTCTCATTTCTATTAGTATGATCTGCTTCCAAGGAATCTGGAAGCTGGATTACATTGTGATTACAGTTTTGGAATCATGATCTCTGGTATTTGAAGAACAACGTATATAACGTTAGTCACTCCAACATGTCACCTTTCACTGTAAATATGAAAGCAAAATGCGTTTCTGTGTTTATTGTACCTTAACTGCAAAGGCATTAAAACTGAAAGGACTTACACTCTGCCAAACCACCTTCATCAAGCATAACTCACTGAAAGTGCAAACATTGTAAATATTTCATTTTTTTTTTTTTTGTGAATGCAGATGATCTGGCGAATAGCCACCTTCCTGCACCCATTTCCTCCATTCATTCCTCTAGCAGGGCAGAGCAAGAATCCTGAGGTTGATTCATTCCCCTCTGGAGGTGAATGTCAGTAGTTGGGGAGCAGGCAGTCTGCAGATCCTTGGACTGTCCTATCCCCACCCCCTTTGCAGCTGTCATGCTCTGCAATCACTGCTCATGGGCAGTCCATGCCATCTTCCAGCCATGTCTAACCTGCTCGCCAGGTGGCTCAGCATTATGCAGTGTAGGTATGCTAGACCCCTTGCTTTGGGTGATACACCAGTGCTCCTATAGAGGTGTCTCTTTCCTCTCACTGGGTGATCTGACAGTCAACTGCTTACTTCCATCCTCATTCATCCTTCCACTGCCCATGTTGCTGCTGGTTGAACATGGCTCATCTGGGTAACTTTTCTGTTTGACACTTTAACAGAAAGCCACTGATATGAATTTGTCCTTCATGTTCATAAACAGAACCTAGAAAATAAAGGTGGGCAGGGCTGCCTACTCCAAAAGATCTAAAACTAGTAGTGCACCCCAGGGCTCAGTCCTTGGGCCATTCTTCTTTGGCATTTACTTCCCAGAGGTTAAAGCTACTTTTAAGGATTTATAGCTGACCAAGTTTGCAGATGACTATAAACTCAGTGCCATTATAAACTCTCCAGAGGACACCAAGATCCTCCAAGAGTCCCTTTCTCAAAGCAATAACTGGAGTCAAAACCAAGAACTAAAAGTAAATGCCAAGAAATGTATAACATACATTTTGGTAAGTCTTATTTCCAACTGTAACTATCATATTGACAACTCACCCATGAAAATTGATCTAGTAGCCATAGATTTGGAAACCTGGGTTGACAACGAACTGTCCTTTGATCACCACATATCCACTATTGCAAGGAAGTCATTTTTCATTGCACAGCTTATATCTAGAGGTATGGTGTTCAGATCCAGGGATGTAATCATTCCCTTGTACTCGACACTCATTCAGCTGAGCTTTGAGAATAATGTCCCTTTTGGTATGTAGTTATCCAAAGACTTGCCACAACACTTCCTCACTAAGAAAATCAAGGGCTTAAATCACAAAAACTATGCAGACCATCTCAAAGCCGTATTTCTCTTCTTGGTAAGATACAGGCTAATGAAAGGCGACTTCTGTCTTACATAAAGAGACTCACCAGACTGTATCCTGTCAGACCTATTACACATTCAGAAATCCAGTAGTCGCATATGTGATATAGGGAAATATTGCTAGCCCAAGCTATCTGGAATTTTGTAAATAAGCATATGTCATCTGTGAATATCAACATGATTCTTACGCTTGTCTTGCAAATGTAAGAGAACTATATGTTATGTGTATATTAAACTACTGGTACAGAAGTGTGTGTTGAACAGGGTTTGTACAGTACTGAGCTTCAAGGATGTGTCCACAGTGTACTGGAAAAGAACAGAAATGTATATAAACTATATACCTGTGCAAATGTATATTATTTGTAACAGTAGAAACTAGAACATAAAAGGGTTAACTTGAAAACTTCAAGAAAATAAGTTGAAATTAAATTGTTTTACAATTGTGCTATAAAAGTTAGTTTCACTGCAGCAAGGAGATAGGATGTTTAGAACTAGGGTGCCTTCTGCATTGTTTTGTAAGTGTTTTGTTTTATGTCTTCTAGCAGTTGCAAGCACCTGAAAGCTATGTATTCTCACAGAGAGCTGCTAAATTCTGTTAGTTATGACAAAAGGGGTTTAGCTTGGAAACTGAAGATAGATGACAAAAAGTGATGTCATCCAAGCTAACCCAGCAGTAATATTTAATATTCATTTTAGAACTCTCTCAGAGAGAGTCTGGGCATTTTGTATTATGTCTTAGGACCTAGCAAGAGCATCCACTCATCATCACCATCTGCACTTGCCTTGCTGTAAGATTTAGGGTATAGTATCTCTTTTAGATATAGATAGGCATATAGTAAAGATTAGTTTAGATGTTTTCTGTATTTCTTTGAGACTGTCCTGCAATGTTGTTTTAAAATATTTCCTGTGATTTTGAACTCTGAATATACTGTGTTGATGTACTGAGTATTGTCTTGTTCTTTTATTTATTATTAAATATATTTAAACCTATCTTTGTGGCTGAAATTTGTGAGACATATTTAAGCTCTTGGAGTACTTGCATATGTATTTGGTGACACTGTACAGGCCAGTCCTAAATAGCCTTGCAAGTCTTGGTCAGACTACCATTTGGATTAATTACTAGTAACATAACACAGTAGGATTGGACACCTTTGTTAAGGGTCTTATAGTAGCTGATAAGGGTGGCTGGTGGCAGCTGGAACTACTATATATTCTGGGCAGAAGGGAGTGTAGCTAGTAAACCTGTGCCAGCCTTTCCCAGGTGGGTGTGTTTGTTTATATATAAATTAAACCTCAAAGTGTGTGTGTGTGTGTGTGTGTGTGTGTGTGTGTGTGTGTGTGTGTGTGTGTGTGTGTGTCAGCTTCTTAAACAGGGACACGAATCACTGGTTGGACAGAGAGAGTGCTGGAAGTCTTAGCTTGACCACTCGACTAAGATCTCAACCTTATAGCTGTGCCAGTGGGGAGTCTTTTTGGGGATCTGGAGAAAGAGGGAGAAACCAGCCCCAGACTGACTGTGATCTCTGTGTGCTCTTAAGAAAAATTGTACTTTACTGTGTATATACTTGTCATCCTCCCATTGTGTACGTCGTCTTAACAGATGCTGCAAGAATAGCCATAGTTAGAACCCACCTTCTCTCCTCACTCTTAAATGCATCCAAATGTGTTACCACTCATTTTTTGTCTGTAATTTCTATTACTTAATGTGATGATTTTGTATGTAAGCTTAGGCTGGAGCTTTTCTCCCTGGGCCTCCGCTGAAAATGGGCACTGTCCCAGTCGGACCATCCCGGTAAACAAATGTAAAATAAATAAATAAATTGTTTAGTAAATACCTATGAATTTATGAACCTATGATTGCAGTGGAAAAGCTTTACTTGCCCACAAACCCTCAGTACTTACTATTTTAGGTCAGAGGTCACAAAGAATCAGAGAAAACTAGAATACCTGAGTTTGCAAACAAACTCAAACTCCCTATTTCACTGGAGTTGTGCAACCCAGAGTTCACATACACTGCAAATTTACATTCACTGAAATATTGAATGAATGATTCAAAATCTGATCATTCAAAAAGTGGCATGTGATAAATGCAAATTCTGTCAAAAACAAAACAAACACAAAAAAGAAATGTAACCGGCCAAAGTGCCACCAGTGTTGAAAGTTCTCCATTTTGTACCAGGTATACTTTGAGCACTAATAAATCACCAGGTATACTGACTATGGCACTAATAAATCACCAGGTATACTGACCATGGCACTAATAAATGACCAGGTATACTGACCACAGCATTAATAAATGACCAGGTATTCTAAAAGATCACCAGGTGTACTGACTATGGCACTGATAAATCACCAGGTATACTGACTACAGCATTAATAAATGACCAGGTATACTGACTACGGCACTAATAGATCACCAGGTGTACTGACTATGGCACTAATAAATCACCAGGTATACTGACTACAGCATTAATAAATTACTAGGAATACTGACTATGGCACTAATAGATCACCAGGTATACTGACTACGGCACTAAAAAATAATCAGGTATACTGACTACAGCATTAATAAATTACTAGGAATACTGACTACGGCACTAATAGATCACCAGGTATACTGACTACGGCACTAAAAATCATCAGGTATACTGACTACAGCATTAATAAATTACTATGTATACTGACTATAGCACTAATAAATCACCAGGTATACTGACTACAGCATTAATAAATTATTAGGAATGCTGACTACGGCACTAATAGATCACCAGGTATACTGACTATGGCACTGATAAATCACCAGGTATACTGACTACCGCATTAATAAATGACCAGGTATACTGACTATGGCACTAATAAATCACCAGGTATACTGACTACGGCATTAATAAATTACTAGGTATACTGACTATGGCACTAACAAATCATGAGGTATACTGACTACGGCACTGATAAATCTTCAGGTATACTGACTACAACACTAATAAATCACCAGGTATACTGACCACAGCACTAATAAATCACCAGGTGTACTGATTACAGCACTAATAAATCATCAGGTATACTGACTACGGCACAAATAAATCACCAGGTATACTGACTATGGCACTAATAAATCACCAGGTATACTGACCACAGCATTAATAAATCACCAGGTATACTTACTATGGCACTAATAAATCACCAGATATACTGACTACGGCAGGTACATTTGTGCCACAATTTTTGATTAAACTCTGCTAGCATCATATTACTTCTTCTGAGGTGTAGTTAGGATGAAAACTTTAGGTTTTAGGAAGGAGAGAACCCCATCCTAATGTGGAATTGATTCAGGCATTTGTGAAACTGTGCCTTCTAATTGGTAAATGTCACTGGTGACTCCAAAAGTTTTGGCATACACCTTCATCAAACATCAGCTGACACACTAATACCATCAGCTCTCATGCACACACACACACACACACACACACACACACACACACACACACACACACACACACACACACACACACACACACACACACACACACACACACACACACGCACATGTGCATGCACACGTGCACACACACGTGCACACATGCACACACACACACACACACACACACACACACACACACACACACACACACACACACACACACACACACACACACACACACACACACACCTTGTCATTATCCCATAAATGAATTTCATATATAATTTTTTCTTGTACATTATAATTACCAAGTAAGCATTGATGGGTAAATGAAAGTAAGCCATAAAAGTAGGTTACCAGAGTTCATCACTTCTAAGCAAGCTGTGTGTGACATATAGACTTCAACCCAGTTGTCCCCTCTCTTGCTTGACTATAACAGATCATTCATCCCAGTTTTTCATGTCACTAATTAGCCGCCACCCATTTGCACAGTTAAGAGAAGTGACAGTATTCATGCCAGGAAAACTGATCACAAACTATTATATTTCACTTATGAAATACTTGTAGTCACAATAAATTATTTTAATATGTTCTTTTCAGTGTACTTAATTATTTCTTAGTAATAAAGTAATTTTTTCTGTGAACTGCACTGATGAGCCCTATTTGTGTTTTGGGGGTCTCTGCAGCATCCCAGCTTCCTGAAGCAGTTATTGCTGTGTACTGCCTAACCTTTTGGGTTTTATATGGTGGAGATGCTATAGTAATGGTGTCTTCTCTCCTCTTCTCATGTTACTATTATTCCACAGCAGAGGAGGGTGGGCAATCTTTAACCCAGAGCACATCAAAGTCATCTTAAGGGGGGGGTAGTTTCTCCTCAAAGAAAATATGAAGAGACAGAACTGGATGTGAACCAGAGAGATCTGAACTCAGACCAGCTTCATACTGGAGTGAACTGAGTGACTACCCCTTTCAAGGCAGTTTATCCTGCCATAAATTAGCTGGTTTTGTCGTTTTATTTTAATTTAGTATTCTTGGTGATTTTTCTGTTATGTAACTGCCTAATGTTTTTCCACAACAAATAGATCTATTTGTATGAATGTTTATTAAAGCTTTCTTATTCCATTTTTATTATATTCACGAAGTAGCAGGAAGTACTAAGCCAACACAGGAATGGAGAAAGGAGATTCTGCCGAGAGAGATGACAGCAATTAGGGATACAAAGGCAAGAGGGAGCTGGAATTTATTGGAGAAAACTGGCAAAGGAACCAAGGTATTGGGAGCAAATAACTAGAGGGAAAGGTAACAGAATGAGAAGAGGCTAAGAATTTATTTGGACCGCAGGTTAGAGATTGCCTTCCCTATCAAGGATTGATATCAGAATATGGGCAATGAGAAAGAAATAGGGGGATCCTAAGCAAAAGACCAGCACTGGTAGAGTTTTTAGTAGAATCTAGAGCAGAAGCTGCTGTTAAAAAGGGATACTTACTACAGCATGTAAAATATTGCATGATAAATATAAGAATCAGTCAGAGGAAGTTAGAAAGGATTAGGAAGAGAGATTGGATAAGCAACTCACAAAGAAACAGTGTGTGTGTGTGGGGGGGTATGCATGACTCCAAATATGCAATAAAGTCTACAAATTTTGGGATCTCTGCTTGGAAGTGTTTGCATTGATATTTTTATAACCCAAGTAGACTCCAAAGAATTTTCCTCAGTTTGATAGCAAATGCCAGAGGTGTGCTGGGGAAGAAAGAGTTTATTGAGAACATATTTTTGGGCGTGTAATAAGTTGGCAGACTAAAAATTTTCTGCAAACAACTCCATCAGAAATACTTGATGAGAAAATTGGTGTAACTAAAGAAATGATTTTTCTGAGCTGTGATACAGAATCGGAATTGCCTAGATATAGTAAGGACTTGCTGATGCCACATCACACACTGTCACAGACTACCACACATATAGGGCAATCTGTGTTTAGAAACAAACAAGGGTTATTTTTAGGACTGCCTGCCTGTCTACAGTCTGTGGAAACGTGCAATGTAGTGGGTATAAACAGCAGTTAGCTTAATAAAGATAGGACTGCGGTGTTGTGTTGAGTCAGTTATCTGGAATTCACAAGCAGCCACGTAACAACAGTGAAAAACATCTTTCCTGTAGTTCAGAATTGAGATGCAGTCATTTTCCCTCCTGAAATAAGGAAACTTTTGTAAGTGTCACAGAAAAAAACTTCCAGCAGGCCCAAGTATGACAGAGATGCAGAAGTAATCCAGATTCACTGCTCGGTTTAACTAACTTCCACAGAATTCATTTACACTGTTCTGGCAGAAGTGGATATGTTCACAGAGACAATTCTCATGGCAGACATTTTAAATGTCATTAAAAATCTCATTTGATTAAAGAGTTATAAGCAGAAGGAAAGAACTCCATGCATCTCCCCTTTTTCTACATGGTGTCCGGGTGTCACTTCAACAGTGACAATCATCTACAGCCACAGTAGTTATTCCACACCACACACTCACATGCACGCTCTCATACGGTAGTTATTCCACACCACACACCCACATGCACACATACACAAGGTAGTTATTCCACACCATACACTCATATGCACACTCCCACCTGGGTTGTCACTTCAACAGTGACAATCATCTAGAGCCACAGTAGTTATTCCACACCACACACTCACATGCATGCTCACACACATTAGTTATTCCACACTACACACTGACATGTACGCTTACACACAGTATTTATTCCACACTACGCACTCACATGCATGCTCACACACAGTAGTTATTCCACACTACACACTCACATGCATGCTCACACATGGTAGTTACTCCACACTACACACTCACATGCAAGCTCACACATGGTAGTTATTCCACACTACACACTCACATGCACGCTCACACACAGTAGTTATTCCACACTACACACTCACACTCACATGCACGCTCGCACATGGTAGTTATTTCACACCACACACTCACATGCATGCTCA
>NC_056728.1:29521782-29561952 GCF_019279795.1 Protopterus annectens | reverse complement strand
GTGACCTGAGTGCATGCATTATGTGGCGGATCATGGCACGCGACAGGCAGCTGACTGTAATTTTCTCCTTGTTCAGCCTGGTGAGTGGGACATCAGTGTGCCTGACTATAGAGTCACCTATGAATAAAGTGTTAGGTAAGCTGTCTTGCCTTAGGGGCTGTTGCTGGGTGTCACACTGGTGTTGTGAGCTATGTGACACTTTGGTTGTGACTGGTGTTTATTTGCGTTTCAGCTTCAGAGGTCCTTGTTGTTTGGGCAGGTTACAGTTAAGGGCCTCCGCATATGTGGATTTAGTGTTGCTAGGTGTGGGTGTTGATGGTGTGGGTTTTGAAGGGCTATGTGTTGCTTGAGGTGTAGCGCAGGTGTTAACCTTCTCCTCTTGACTGTCTAGCACAATCCTGGGTGCTTTCCACCTATCTGTTGAAAAGAGTGGAACTTAAGAATGGATAGTGGAAATTGTTCAGGAGCTATTACAGATGTTAGAAATTTCTTTTGAAAATATAGGTAGGGAGTGGGATAAAATTAAAGTAGAGTTTAAAAATAATGTGGAAATAAAAGAAAGGGAGATGTGGTTAACAAATAACAAGAATTATTTGGAGGGACTGACAAAGGTTAAAGCATTGCAAAATAGGAGGAATCCCACAGAACAAGAAGAGAAGCAACTGCAGAATGCTAAACAGAAAACAAGGGATTACCTCAATAATATGCATGAGTTTAGAAAGATTGCTGTTAAGCAACTATTTTTTGATAATAACTGTAGAGAACAAAAATGTTTAGCACAACAACTCAGGCAACAGAAAGTAGAAAGGGCTGTCACCAAGCTTAAGCAGTCTGTAACAAGGGTGGTAACAAGAGAGCCTATAGAAGTATTAGGAATATGTCCAAAATTCCTTGAAAGTCTGTTTAAAGCAGAGAAATATCGAAATAAAAAAAGGTACAAATGGAAATCTTTATGGAAGAATTAAATATGCCAAGGTTATAAGTAGATGAGGCTCACTTACTAACAGTTAGGACAGAAGGAGATGAGATAAAAATGGTGATGTATAACCAATCTACAGGAAAGTCTCCAGAAATAGATGGTATTCCTGTGGAAGTTTGGAACCTATGAGGGAAAAAACTGATAAAGATCTGGAAGGTTCTGTTTAACATGTTTTAAGAGGAGGAGAAGTACCAACATCCTGGAAGAAAGTGGTGGTAGCTGTAATACCTAAAGAGGATAAGATCCATCAGATACTGTTCATACAGGCCCATTCCAATATTAAACCAAGATTATAAAGTGTTTATGTCTATAATGGCTAAAAGAATAGCAAAAGTGATGCCAAAATTGGTAGATATGGATCAGTGTGGTTTTGTGGAGGGAAGGCAAACATGTGACAGCATTAACAGAACACTGATGATCCAGACGGAAGCAGAATATAAGAAAATAGCACTGTTGTTGGTAGGTCTTGGTTCAGAGAAAACACTTAACAGAGTAAGCTGGGACTTTATGAGCGGGGCAATGGAAATATTTGCATTCCCTGATAAAATTATAAGGTTGATTAGGAGGATGTATGAAGGGTTTGAGCTGAAACGTAAAATGTGTGGGTCCTCTCTGATAATTTCTGCTTGAGTAGAGCAACCAGGCAGGGGTATCCTTTTTCCCCTTTGTTTTTTTGCATTATATTTAGAACCACTGGCAAAGCAAATAAGGGACACAGACATTCAAGGATATAATCGGTATGCTAGTCAAGAAAAGCTGGCTGCATTTGCAGATGATATTATTTTATACCTGACAAAACCAGAAGGGGACATTACAGTGTTGTGGAACATTTTGAGACAGTTTTAAATCTTTTCAGGATACAATATTAATGAAGCTAAAACAAATGCAATAGTGATAAATTATGTACCCACATATGAACTGGTTTAACAATATCCATATTTATGGGGGCATGATGAAATGAAGTATTTAGGAGTATGGATTGCAAATGATTCTGATACGGCAGTTAAGGATATGTGGAAAGAGACTTAAAAGATAATACAAAACTGAGAAAATGGAAGCTCTGTTATATGGATATGAATGGTAAGATACAAACAGTTAAAATGTTTTTAGTCCCTTTAATCTTACACACAGGTCAGTCATATTTATATCAACCAGAGGAGGAGTTGTGGATAACAACTAATAAAGAGCTGAAGGACTTTACCTGAGAGGGGAGGAGACAAGAGTCAAGAGGGATAAGTAGAATCCTCCAATAGAACAAAGCGGATTGGATTACCTGATTTGAAGGAGTATTTCAAAGAAAAATCATGAAGGGTCCTATACAAAGGACAAGAAATAACCTATAATTCAAAGTGGGAAGGGATGATGATGAAATAGGGTGAATGCTCAAGAAACAAAAGGAGAGACTGGGATTTTGGATGCAGACCTTTAAGCAGAATAAGAATAATCATACAGAATATTATATTCATAAAGTGGCAGAAAGTATTCAAAGAACTAATCCAACATCGGAATGGAGAAAGGAGATTCTGCTAATAGGGATGACTGAAATTAGAGATACAGACAATAGGCAAGAGGGGGCTGGAATTTACTGGAGAAAGCTGGAAAAGGAACTACGGTATTGGGAAAAAATAACTAGAGAGGAAAAGGTAATAGAATAGGAAGATGCCAAGAATGTATTTGGACTGCAGATTAGAGATTGCCTTCCCTATCAAAGACTGATATCAGAGTATAGGCAAAGAGAAAGAAATAGAGATTCCTAAATGAAGGACCAGCACTGGTAGAGTTTTTAGTAAAATCTAGAACAGAAACTGCTGTTAAAAAAGGAATAATTAGTAGAACATATAAAATATTGTGTGATAACTATAAGCATCAGCCAGAGGAGGTTAGAAAGGATTAGGAAGATAGGCTGGATCAAAATTCACAAATAAATAATGGGAGGATATATGTATATCTCCTAATTATGCAACATAGTCTAGAAGATTTAGGATCTCTGCTTGGAAGTGTTTACATATATATTTTTATACCCCAAGTAGACTCCAAAAATGTTTTCCTCAGGTAGACAGCAAATAGTGGAGGTATGATGGGGAAGAAAGAGATTACTGGGAACATATTATCTGGGAGTGTAATGAGCTGGCAGACTTTAAAGCTTCCCTGCAGATTGCTCTGTTAGAGATACTGGGTGAGCAAATTAGTGTAAGTAAGGAAATGATTTTTTGAGCTATGATACAGAATCGGAATTGGCTAGACATAGTAAGACTTTGCTGAGTCTAATTATTGTGACTGCCAAAAAAGCAATTACTAGAAAATGGAAATCAAAGTCTAGACCAACTTTACTAGAAGTAGAAAGTATAGTAACAGAAGTAAAACAACTGAAATTGGGATCTTTAGAAAAGGGTAGTAAAAATTAATAGGAAAAAATGGGAATTGTGGGAACATTACATGCAGAGGAGGAACGGGTTTAAAAGAAGGCAGGATTTGAATGAGCAATGTAATTTTGTCTGACAATGACTGGATAGATTCTAAGTGATGTATAAAATTTGGAACTACAATTGTGTCAATGTGGTCTATAATGTATAATGTTTGCAACTAGAATTGGGTGAATATGGTTTGTTTTCATTTATGTATGTGTAAGATTGCCTATGTCATATGTGATAATTTAATAAAGATGTTTCTTGTTTAAAAAAAATGTACTATCCTATTATCCTGATAGATATGTAACAATTTAGTTATAGATGCAATAAGGACTTTGCTCAGTTCTTTAGTTCATTAATTCGGCATGCAACCATAGGTCAGCTATAATTATTTAACATGATTTGCATGGTTGCTGTTCACAGGGCAGATGTAATTTTTGTAAGTATATTTTTCACACTGACAGTTTTTCCACTAAGTATTCTAGAAGTTTATTTAGTACACATGATGCTTGTTGGATGATTTAGCTTGCTGTATCCATGTGGACAGCTTTTTACATTGCTCAAACAGCTTCTGCACACTGGAGTGACATCTGATGAAAAAAGTCATGTGGTACAGTTTTCAAACATTTTTGTGTTAATCCAGTGACATAGTTTATATTTATCTGTACACAGTGGGTGATACTGTGGTGCCATATGTCAGGTGAGGTTTTCTTTAGCCTTTTGGGTAGGAAGAAACAATGTAGTAACACTCTGATTGGGGTTTTGTTTTATCCAGGCCTTAATGGATATTTCTGAGGGGATTCATCTTGGCTTGCTATATGGAGATGTAGGTATATATTCTCTAGTTTAATGTTCATTTCTTTACATTGATGTTGAGCGTTTGATGTGACATGTAATATCATTCAGTCCCTTTATTATATGTGGCTGCTGTCATGGACAGGCCAACATTCTACTTACTTTGGAGAGTTTGCAAAGAAGTAATTCAGTTTTATATTTTTCTGTGTTTGACATTTATAAACTATTAATGAATATATGTCTGAGTATGAACATTCATAGGATCATCTATATTTATATTATTTTGTTTACACTTTATTTTTAGGTATGGCTTTGTTTTGGATTTGCCAATAATATGGTGGTAGTGCTGCGGTAGCGTTGTCGCCTCATAGCAAGATGTTGTCCCATTCGATTCTCAGCTAGAGCGTCTTCTGTGTGGAGGCATACGTGAATGGGGCATGCCTTCGTTGAAGGTTGTGCATCAGGGCTGGTAACCCGGTACGCAAAAATCCACTACCAATCATTAGCGGACCGGAGTTCCGCTGTGGCTACCCCTAACCGGGAAAAGCCAAAAGACACAAAGAAACTCTGTGATGTCATTAATCTTATGACTTTTTGAATATATAATGTCCATTTGTTATGGTGAGCAAGTAGCAGTGATAAAGCTGTGTGTAACAGCACATATGTGCTGATTATGTTGTTTAACTTTCAGCCATTTTCCAAATGCTGTGCCATTTCTGTGGCTTGTGTTGTGTTACATTTGCACCAGATGCACAGTTTGGTGGTATAAACCCAAAGGACAACAGCATCACATAGTCCAAAGTTAACAGATTTTACTGTGGATGGACCAGTTGGAATAGCTGGTGCATCCATTTATCCACAAACCTCTTTTTTCCCATTTTTTTCATATTTGGTTGGGGTGTCATACCAACCCTGATCATCATCTAGAGCCAATGTTCACTCCGCTGGGTGGTTAACCTTGCCATGGTTGTTCTTCTATACTACACACACACACACACACACACACACACACACACACACACACACACACACACACACACACACACACACACACACACACATGCATGGCCAGTTTAGAGTACCCAGTCCACCTGCCCTGCTGCATCTCTTTGGAAAGTGTGAGGAAAACACAGCACTTGGAGAAAACCCATACAAACACAGGGAAGATATTCAGACTCTGCACAAAAGGCACCCTAGCCAAGAATCAAAGCAGAGAACCTCTTGTTGTGAGGTAACAAAGCTACCCATGATGACACTGTGACAGGTCAGCCTGCCATAAAGCCTGTTAACTTTGGACTGTGTGGTGCTGTCTTCCTTTGTTTTTATTTATTTATTTTTTTTGTCCATATGCAGAGATTTGCACCTTGCAACAACTCCATGCAGCTATTTGATGGCTTTACTATATATCTATATGTATATTAAATATGTATATATATATATATATATATATATATATATATATATATATATATACACACACACACACACACACACACACACACACATATATATATAAGTTGTAAACGTAGAAGTGGAACATATGAGCAACATGTTAGTAGGCTGAAGGCTGTCATAAATAGGCAGTGTTCATGTCCAGGGAGATCACCACTGCATAATACTGACCTACCATGGTCTTTTAGGTAGTAGGGTGAATAATCTGGCCTGTCTGTCCACCTGTAGAGCACTTACTTATGAGGAAAGTCACTGGCCACTTAGGTCTTTCTAGGTAGGTTGATATCATTGAGGATAATGTCTTCTTAGATTATAAGCTCTGGGTAGATTTCAGTGTTTCTGGAGAGACCCTTTTTTGTTCTTGACATGAGTTTCCAGCTTTTATATAATTCTGCCTTGTTTCAGGTACTTGACCTTTTATGTCTGAGAAGGACTCATGCCATGCCCTTCAAAACTGACTATCACCTGCCTTGAAAAGATACTATCATGATTCATCAGATCATCTTTTTTTTTCTTTTGAATAATGTTTGTTTCTGTCTTTGCTAAACAAGGTTTTGGACAGCCTGTTTCAAAGAAGTCACCCCTCAAGCTTTTCAGTCTTGATATTTACCACAGCATCCTGAACTGTCAAATTATTGTGAAGTTTTGCCTAATCATAGCTTGATTCAGTTATATGGGAGTATCAAGTCTGTGACCTATTGCATTTTGGATTTTACACTAGATAAGGTACTGAGGTATTCCTTTTTGGGTAACGAATACTCCCCTAATGATGAGGGATTAACACTGCTCTTCTGTTTCCCTTCATGATGAGTCTGCTGCATTTGATGTGTTAGACTATGACCTGCTTTCGAACTTCTTATGGACCCCTGTGGTACTTTAGTTACTGTTCTGGAGTGTTCTATTTTGGTTTGCCTTTTCAGAATGTAACAGACCAGTAGTATCTGGAGTTAATATCTCTTTCAGTCTTTCTGTTACATGCATACATGCATACAAATATTTGAAGCACGGGGATTAATGCCCTTCTAGCTTGTCAATATACCAAAACAGTGTTCCCATAATACCTGTCCAGGCTGATCTTAAAAATATCTAAACTAGTGCTTGCTTTAATGTAATTTAGTCTTCCATGCATCAGCTGCTCTCTCAGAGAACCAATTAGTAACTTCTCATTCCTATAGAATCTTCTACATAGGTCGTCTGATGATTTTCTACTACTTTTTGATAACTCCAAACATTCCCACAGGAGGTTGTCTCTAAATGCCCTCTATACCAGAATTATACCTCATCTTAAATATATGTAAGAGACATTAATCAGGTTCAGATATTATAGTCTTTCATAATAACTTAAAATTTCACATCTATAGTTACTCTTGGTATATTTCAGCTGTACTTTTTCCAGTTTACTCATGCTTGTCTTCTTATAAGGCTTCCATATAGTTATTCCGTACTCAAGTTTGGGTCTAATGGAACTAACAAACAATGACTTCCTCATTTCTGATTTCCTAGACTTTACAGCCTATAGTTCTATAACAGTCATTACTCAATTGGTTGATATGATTATAAAATCTCAAAGCTGGATCTACCCATATATCCAGGTCCTTAAATGAATCTACAGTTTCAGTCACTGTATGCTGTATTAAATAGTCACCTTGCAAATTTATGTCTCTCAAATTCCATATGCTTAGTATTTGATGCACTGTATTAATCATCATATAATTATTCTGTCCCAACTGGTCAAGTTAGTCAAGTTCTTTTGCAGACGTGCCCTATCTGTAGCCCCTGTAATAAGTTTACCCAATTTCAGATCATCTGCATAAAGACTATATAAAACCACAGATGAAAAAGATAAGTTTGAAAGATACAATCTAAACAAGTAAGGGACTAGGACAAAGCCCTGTGGGACACCCTGACTGTAACCAAGAATTTCACCAGCCCAGTTGCTGTATGATACTTGCTATCTCCTATCTGTATGCCATGCAGCTATCCATCTTATCAAGAGTAAATCAATACCTAGTTGTTCTAATTTATTGATCACTGTTTTGTGTATGACTCTGTCAAATGCTGAAGGTAAATCTATATAAATGACATCACAGCACAATTTGTCATTCATAGCTGTTGTTAAATTGTTACAGAACATCATGTTACAGGTGGTAATAGATGCATGCTGTTATATGGTTTCAAGTCCCAACCTATCCAGTTCTGACAATAACTTATCCAGTATTACCTTCTCCATTATTTTTCCACAACATGAAAGTAGACTTAAGTTCTTGCTGAAGTGTTCTCAGGTTATTATTAATAATTCTGTCTCCTCCCTGTGCTTTGTTTGGTTACAGTTTGATAGTTCTTTTTTCCAATATAATCTAATTTGACTCCAGTATCTGAGGTTACCTGGATGTCACTAGGACAACTTATCACCCCCTTTGTGGAGAAAAACTGTTTTTCAAGAGATTTTGTAAACATATATATATATATATATATATATATATATATATATATATATATATATATATGAATATAATTTGTTGTGTCTGACAATAAACTTTAGAATCTACACAGTTTATCAATTTGTATGTCTTTACTCCTTCTACGTTATGTATCTATAAAATGGTTTCCTATTATGCTCAATATATTTTTATAAATGTTCTTCAATTTTTTTCTTAATCTTGTTTAACACTATGATTAATTAGTTTGCCCAGCTTGTTTATTTCAGTTTTCAAAGTTGTAGTCCAACCTCTTTTCCATTTCATATATTTTTTGTCTCTCACCTTAATCAGGTATTTTAATCTTATGGAAATATATCCCCTGATATTGCATGCCTAGAGCCTGATGTTAAACATTTTTTGATTGTTTTGTACTCAAACAATTTCTCTTTCAAAACGTTTCACATTCCTGCAGCTTTTCCACTGAATACATCACTTCAATTAGTTTTACATAATGACTGTTATGCTTCCATATAATTTATGATTAATCTTCTGTGCATTTGTTTAGATTTTAGTTTGGCACAATTATATTGTAACAAATTAATCTTTATAACACCATGATCACTGCACAGCAATGGTGGTAAAACCTGACATGAAATAACAGTGATTTATTTAGGAAAATAAACAATGTCTAGTATGTTCTGTTCTCTCATAGTTTTTTTTTTTTTTTTTTTACAATCTGAAACAATTGTTGTTCTGCACATATTTTGTGAATAATTTCCTTGCTAGTGTTGTTGAATCAATATTATTCAAGTCTCCAGACACTATTACTCTTCCCTCCTGTGTTTCATGCAAGAAATGTAAGAATTCCTCTAGGTCATCCGCACTTGACTTAAGTGGTCTATACACTCCAACATTTGTTACATATTCCAGGTTTGTCTTTATTGTCACAGTTACATATTCTACAGTAATGGTGTTATCACTGAACATGTAATAATCACAAGTGTCATAACTATCTTTAATCCCTATCATAACACCTCCACCTGATTTTTTAATAGAATATCTGTTACAGTAAAACCATTTATACCCTGACAGAGCTGGTTTCCAGTCATTGTTCTTTAACCATGTTTCACAAACAATAGCAACACCAGTATTGTACAATTGTAGCAAATTTTCCAGTAAAACCCTTTACTATTAATGCTGCTAGCATTAACAACCACCAGTGATGTATCAAATGTTGCTCTCTGTGAACTGTTAAATTTTCAACTTGGCAAAAATTCTGTTTTGCTTTTGTCAAATATTACAAAATATCTGCAGTAAAAATGATCTTCCCTGATCCTGACGAATGCATACCATCCTGTCTGAAGACGTGCTCAAAATTAGGTTCAGATGCTCTACACATTTTCATTATTTAAAGCAGGATATTTTGTCATATAGGCATTTACCCCAAAATCTTTTCATTCACAGTGACCTGGCTCTCATTTCTATATGTGATTTGTGAGGAAGGCATTCTAATACCAGTATAAGCCATATTATCTAAGCGGGCTGTAAGTTCCCTGCTAATAGTCAGAGAGTCCTTGTAGGTGAGATCATTTGTACCAACATGAATGATCACTTCCTTACATTAAGGTGTTCTAAGGCTTGTGTCATGTCCTAGGTACTACACTATTGGCCCCAGGGCCTATAGAAGCTTAGCCATAACAATTCCCTGGCAATTTCTTCCCAGAGTATTTACTTCCCTGGACCTCTGTCTAGCAGGGCAACTGACGTGATCCCCAGATTGATTTTCCTGTCTCCCATCCAATCATCATGTTTCCTTTTGAAGAGGACCAAAGAGGAGCTCTGCTTGACATGTATGGGCAGTCTATTCTAGAGTCTGGGGAGTCTCTGGGTCAGGAACCTATCCCTCCAAAATGTTTTGTTCATTGTGATGACAAGGTTTAAATCCCTGGAGCATGTCTCTGAGGGGATTGGGATTTCTTTAAGTGTAGCATGTCCAACAGCTCTGGGTTTGACAAGGCCTTGTATGTTAAGCAGAGATCGCCTCTGAGTAGAAAATATACGACAGAGTATAGGTGGAGTTTTTTTAGATGGTCAGCATAGGGCATCTGCTTTAGGCCTGTGATTCTTTTAGTGAGGTATTTCTGTGAACTTTCCAGTTGTTGCAGATGTCTTGACAGGTACATACCAAACTGGGCATTGTATTCTATAATGGGTCTAATGAGGGATGAGGGCAGTGGGACAATGACCTCCTTTTTACTGGATGAAAAGCCCTTAGTGAAGAGGTGTGCCACATAGAAGGATTTCGTGACTGTTGTGACAATGTGGTTGTCGAAGGTGAGACCACTGTCCACCTGTGTCCCTAAGTCTCTTATCACACTTTCAGTGTTTAGTGTACGGCCACCTATGTGGTAATTCACGGGTACATGAATTACATTTGCAAGCATGCAGTTCTCATACTGGCTTTGTAAATCCACAGCTTGAGCCATGTTGTCCACGTCTGTTTTTCTCATCTTTTTTCTTACAATAATGCTCGTCACGCCTTTCATGTTCAGGTTTGATTTTCTTCCTTTTCACCTGCCCCTTGCCTCTTTTTTCTACCTTCCCTTTTAGAGAAATTCTGCCTTTCTATGTAGCCTGAAGGTTTTCTGATAGACAAATGTTATAATTTCCTGTAATCTGTGTGTTGCATAACAAAGCAGTATCCTTTTAGTACATATTCTCTTTACTTTACAATCACTTTCTTTTTCATCCTTGTTATTTGTTGTCAGCTTCTTCCTTTTTTTTTTGTTTCCTTCTAAACACTCTGAATCCTTGGATTGCCGAATCCTTGCACCCAGAATTCCAAGGTTGTCAGGGGCATCGTCTTATTTCATAGGGGTTGAGTGATCTTTACAGACAATAGACACGTCATTTCCTAAATGTGTTCTATTTGCTCTTTGCCTCACATTATTTATCTCACCAGTCCAGTCATTAATATATGTAACAACAGTTCTCCAAGCCGTGCCAATTGTACAAGTGCAATCGTCATCGGTAAGTTTAGATTTACTACTAATAATGGTAAGAAAATCATCCAACTTTTTACATAAGGAACACAGATCACCAGTTTTTTCAGGTGTTACTTTTAAACATACATTATCATTTATTATACTGTACAATATATTTGTGCTTTAGCAAATCAGTAATGGCATACTCATTTAAGGAATGCATATTCAGGTTCAAATGAGTAAAAAAATTATAAAACAAAAATTAAAATCAGTTACCACAGAATTCAAAGAGAATTTAAATCAACTTCTATGAGGGGAAAAAAAAAAAAAAAAATATATATATATATATATATATATACTATAAATACTCAAGTAAGCACAGTAAAGTTGTTGCTCTGACTGTACAAGTTCTGAAAGTCACACAAAAGCTGGAATGTGTTTACGTCGACAGTGAATGCGTGCAGTAGCTTCTGCTCACTATCACTTGCTGTTGCACTTCTTTTAAACAGTAAAGATCAGTAAATCACAAACCAAGACAGGATTGTCTTAATAACTTCTGTAGTGCCCTCTTTATAGTCTGTGTGACTTTATAGATGACTAGGTATCTTAGGGTGCCTAGAGTTTCCCTGTCTAAAAATGTCCTGTTCTAACAATAAGTAATGAAAGTTAAAGATAAGACAGTAAAATATTAATCAAAGTAAACCTTCTTGTCTACAAGCTGTCCCTTCCTTCCTATAAACTGTGAAAAACAGTGGCAAGAAATAAAATAACACTTTCAAATAAACCTTTTCTTACCAGGCAACCCCACACTAAATCACAAACCAAGACAGGATTATTTACATAAGATCTGGATTGTCCTCTCTGCAGTCTGTGTGACTTTATAGCTGACTAGGTCCCTTGGGATGCCTAGAATTTGCCTGTCTAAAATAGGTTCATAGGTTCATAGGTTCATACTAGGCTATCTGCCCAAGGGCATTTATAAGCCTAGCCCATAGTTATGTGGCTTTCGCCACCCCTTTAGTTTGAATAAAAACTATGCCTATCATTTTGCTGTGCCTCTGTCAAGCAGTGACACTGAAGTAATCCCTGGGGTATATCTGCAATCTCCCATCCATTGGTCAAGATTCCTCTTGAACAAGGCCAGAGAGGTGCTCTGCCTCACATGTACCGGGATTTTGTTCCACAGCATAGGGAGTCTCGGGGTGATGAATCTGTCCCTCCAGCACGTTCTATTTATAACCGTGTCAAGGTTTAAGTCTCCTGCCCTTGTGGTTCTGAGGGATCTAGATTTTTTGAGGTGAAGCATATTCATCAAATCTGGGTTTGACATGGCCTTATATGTCAGGCACAGGTCACCTCTGAGCAAGCGGTATGAGACTGAATAGAGCTGGAGTTCTTTCAGTCGGGCAGCATAAGACATATTTTTGAGACCCTTTATCCTTTTGGTGAGGAACTTTTGGGGCCTTTCAAGCTGCATGTATCCCTTTCTAACAATAGACAGTGAAAATTAAAATATAAATCAAAATAAATCTTCTTGTCTGCAAGGAATCCCTCCCATCCTTCCTACAAACAGTGTAGTTTATAGTCCAGCCTTGCAAATCGCTAGTCTGGGTCCTCTGTTGCTCTCTTTACATATACTTTTATGGAAGAACACAGTAGGAGAGAGGATTTTGCTATAGCCATTGTGTTGGTTCATCAAATACTGAAAGCATAATATACTTGTCTCCTGGACTACAATCTAACTTTGCCCTGACTTACAATACTATGCCATCGATTTGAAAGAGTACATAAATAAAACCTCTGCAAAAGTCTCTAAACTTTGTCAAACTTGTGCCCAACTTCCATACTAACATTACTAGTAAAACCCTCAACATGTCTGCCAGCTCTCCAACTATATTAAATCTTCCCTATTCTTTAGGAACCAATACAGTGTTTGGTGCTGTACTGTGACCCCTTACTAATGCCAGTGTGCTCAGTAGGGTAAATAGCAGTGCCACAAATTCTGTCTTCATGGACGTGTCAGAAATCTTTGATGAAGTAGAGCCCCCCCCCCCCCCCCCACTGCTGGAATGCAATGGCAGCAACTGGAATAAACTAAATTACATGCTAGTGTTTTAGCAACTATCTCTTAAATAAGTACTTTGGAATTAAAATCAGATGCACTACTTCCCCAGCATACTTTCCTTACCAAAGAATCCCCCCAGGTTCAATTCTTGCACCCCACCTATTCACTATCTTCATTAGTAAACTTCCTGTTTACATCGTCATTGTCTTTTATGCAGATGGCATAGTCATCTGCAGATCTGGTTCCTCTCACTCCAATGATGAAAAACATCTTGAAACATAATTAGTTGAAGCCTGGTTGAGGGACATGAAACACGTTATAAATACAAAAAGCCAGGATCTTTGGTACTAAACAAAGCTATGTTCAGTTCTCACTAACTGGCACATGGATGATAACCACAGCTAACCATTTGTACTTACTCCTTACTTCAAATATCTAGGTCTGTGGCTAGATTAAAGTCAAACTTTCTCCTCTTTTATCCACCACATATAAATAACTAAAACTAAAATCCACCTGTCACTAATCTGAGCATGCAGAACCTTACCTCCCTTCAAGCCACACTAAATAAAATTTGCAGCTTTATTACCCCCACCCCACCCATTGTAGAGAACACCATTACTGAATTACAAAAGCCAAATTACTGTCAGTCCAACAGAGAGCTGCCTTCTGCTTGGTTCTCTCTGCTACAAACTCTTAACTTGAATAGTTCACATTGCTGGCAGGACACTGTTGTAATACACAAACTAACTACAGACTCTCGTTCCTTCCTAATGATGCCCAGCTTTTTCCACCCCTTGCCACAATCTCAGCTGCAGTAATGACAGCTTTTCAACTTCAGGGTGCAAACTGTGCTAGTCACATCCTTCCTTTTTTCATTAATATTTGATAAAAACAGATTACTTCTTGGGTTTTCATAAAACATTCACTGCATATCTACTTGACACAGCTCAGTGAAATGACTTTTTAGTAATGCAGTCATGTAACCATTTACTTTCCAGAATAAGTCCTTTACTAAATCAGTGCATAGCTGTTAATGCAGTCATGTAACAATTTACTTTCCAGAAGAAGTCCTTTACTAAATCAATGCATACCTGTTGACTCTTCTGTCATTATCATCTACTCTCAATGAATACGTAGTACATGGAATTCACTATCTGTACTTTGAAATTAACAAAAAAGCTACCATGCACTGCTCTTCTGTGAGACTCAATCATAACAGCTTTCAAAGATGCATAAAAGCTTTTATAGTGCCTCCATCCATCCATCCATCCATCCATCCATCCATCCATCCATCCATCCATCCATCTATCCACAATGCCTTTTTCCCATTTTTTGAACATGGTGTCAGGGTGCATGGAGTAATGCACTTACACTCTGAAATTTGAAAAAAGATAGACTTGATAAATGAATCCCTAACATGAGGCTTGATCTTAACAGCACTTAGGGGTGCTTAACAAAAGCTTGTTAAGGACTTCTAAGTGCTATTAAGATTGTGTCCAGCACTGGGGACTTACAGCAGACAATGCTGGATGGCAAAGAACAGTGGCAGAATGTAAAACAGCTATTAAAAGCTGTTAGAACTTTACTCTGTCACACTTACATAGAGAAAGTATGGCATACTAAAGTGCATAACAGTTTTTAAAGCCATTAGTTCTATAGAGGAGCACTTCATTTCTGCTTACTGTCCATATTTCTCTACTGGCCCAGATTTTGCAGAATGCCTCTGATTTTGCATCATATTTTTACCATGTTCCTTATAACATTTTTAATTTTCTGGTAAATCACTGAGAATTACACTTTGTCAATCAAGCCAGACTTTGGAGTTAAATACATATTGTTCTGAAAATTTATGTTGAAGCAAAATCTGTTCTATTAAATTTTTAAGTGAATTAGAGTGATGTTAAAAACACTGTCATTGATTTTGATATTTTATCCCCCCAATTATTTTTTGGATCTGCCCAGAATTCTTATGCAAAGAAGTTGAGAGGTGTACTGCTGTCTGTTTGACACACTAGATGCTTTACTGGCTTTCAAAGCTGGTAGAACACTTTGTGCATCTAAACTTTCTCTTTCGTTTTTTTCTCTTTGTAACCCATAGTACATGGATAAAATAAAGCACCATGCCATGCAAAGAATTATAACTGGATCTCTGATTATAATCCACTATTATATATTCTCAGTGTTGATGCCAAGACTCACCTCTTGAGGTGAATTTCTTGGCAGTCCTTATCTCAGACACATAATAAGCTGGTTATGATCACAGACCCAGTCATAATCATGTATATTATATACCTACCAAAGTTGTTACAACTGAGTCTGTCACTGCAGTACACACTGCAACCTCCACAGAACAGTGTCAACAGTGACTTGACAGCTTTAAAAGCTGTAATACACTTGTTGTTGCCACTCGACTAACAAATGTGGCAGGATGAAGTGTCTAATTGTTTTTAAAGCTGTTGCCTGTGCATCAGTGCTAATTGTGTTATAGCTTTTAGCTGTGATTAGAGACTTGATCAAAATCCTTAATATTGTTAATAGTGTACATAAGCAAATATCATTCTCCTTTTCAATTTGTTCTTTACTTTTCAATTATTTCATGTTTTATAATATAACTTGAAATGCTTAATACTGTATATCTAATGCAATCATTGTTACTCCCCTAGCTGTTATTTTACTCTGTATTCATATATTTGTGTCAGTAACTTTGCTGTACTTTGCTCTTTTGAGTGTACTCCTGGGCCGAGACTAAAATAGGTACATATTGGCAGTACTGTCCTCTAATTAACAAATTAAAGTAATTAAAGCAGACTGTAAATAACCTTACCTTTAAATCCTTAAGGATAAAATATCTAGAAGGGACAACCTTTGTAAAAACTTGCAATACATCCCAACTGCATTAGTAGTAATCATGTAAGATGCAACATCTCAAAGATATTGTGGCCATAGCTTTTCACACCACTTTAAGAAATTCCCAATGTCCTGCTTTAAAACTCACCATTTTAATGGGATTGATAATGGATATGGTGAAAAATCTTATATAGTCTTGGATGACATACTGACACTTATGGTCCAGATGTTATCTGTTGTCAAGTTGTCATCTTCAACTTATGGACCAGATGTTTTCTGTTGTCGGGTCACCATGGTTCACTTATGGAACACTGTGGCATCATATCCATCCTCAAGATCCTTCCTTGGTTGTGTATGACCTGATCTCTTCCCATCTGTGCTGAGGGCTTGCTAGCACTTAACCTAGATGTGTGCACTTCGTCTCCATCCTCGGGATCCTTCCTTGGTTGTGTATGACCTGATCTCTTCCCATCTGTGCTGAGGGCTCGCTAGCACTTAACCTAGATGTGTGCACTTCATCTCCATCCTTGGGATCCTGCCTTGGTTGTATATGACGTGGTCTCTTCCCATCTGTGCTGAGGGCTCACTAGCACTGAGCCCAGCTGTCTGCACTTCATTCTGAATTCAGACAGTCTGGCTATTTAGTACACCTTTATTCAACTTGAGTTCTACAAACCTTGCAGTGGCTGCCAGTTTGGTCTTGTATGTCCTTTAAAGTTTTAGTGGTGGTAGAATTAGCAGCACACAGTGTAGATTCTTCCTTATCTGAAGGAGCTTGTGAACAGTTACATTCATGCTACACCTGTTTCTTCCTTATTATGTGAGTTTGTTGGAGCTTCCCAGAGTGAGTTTCAATACAAAGCACCACTGCTCTGGAACCTTCTCAGTGAGTGAGAGAGTCTTGTTGTATGATATAAAGATATCTTTGAAGACTCAGTAATTTGCATTAATTTATGATTTTTGTTTAATATGTATTTCACCATTTTCATATATCATTTAATCTGAATGCAGCACAAAGACTATCTGTGTATCTGTGTGCTTTATGTATTTTATTTTATAATGATATTTTGTAATAAACACCTTAACAAACTTGAACTTGTGAAATGCCTTACCACCTCTACCGTGCACATACAGTCATGCAAATAGATGTAAAAGGAGCTGCATCATTTCTCATATCCTTACAGGAAATAAACCATGATAAAGAAATAAATGTCAGAATGAAATTATTAAAATAAAACAATCATTGCAATGAACATTGCTTGGATTGTAATGTTTCATGTCACTTGCTCAAATGACATCTACTGTAGAGAACACAATACAAAGTGCAGTTTAACACATACACACACAGAAGTTTAAGACCAGTTAACAAAAGTAAAAATAAGAAATTTGATAATAACATCACAGCAGTATCTCCATGGTTATAATACTATTTGAGTTAAACTATGAGGAATACCATAGCACCTGGTACTACCTCATATCACATTACACTCACAGATGTACTGTTTGACTTAATGAACTATGACGAATATCGGGGCACCAGGTTTTACCTCACATTGTGTTATTGCTCACAGATGTTAGTGAATTTGAAATGTTTAACCCCTAAGGATAGGGGTATCACTTAAATATGTTTTTCTCATTTCTATTAATATGATCTACTTCCAAGGAATCTGGAAGCTGGATTACATTTTGATTGCAGTTTTGGAATCATGATCTTTGGAATTTAAAGAGCAATGTATACAACCTCAGTCACTCCAACATGTCACCTTTCACTGTAAATATGAAAGCAAAATGTGTTTCTGTGTTTATTGTACCTTAACTGCAAAGGCATTAAAACTGAAAGGATTTACAATCTGCCAAACCACCTTCATCAAGCATAACTCACTGAAAGTGCAAACATTGTAAACATTTTATTTTTTTTTGTGAGTGCAGATGATTGGGCAAATAGCCCACCTTCCTGCAGCCATTTGCTCCATTCATTCCTCTAGCAGGGCAGGACAAGAATCCTGAGGCCGATTCATTCCCCTTTGGAGGTGAGTGTCAGTAGTTGGGGAGCAGGCAGTCTGTAGATCCTTGGACTGTCCTATCCCCAACCCCTCTGCAGCTGGCACGGTGTGCAATCACTGCTCATGGGCAGTCCATGCCATCTTCCAGCCATGTCTAATCTGCTGGCCAGGTGGCTCACCATTATGCAGTGTAGGCATGCTAGGCTCCTTGCTTTGGGTGATACATCAGTGCTCCTATAGAGGTGTCTCTTTTCCCTAGTTGGCTTACCATTATGCAGTGTAGGCATGCTAGGCTCCTTGCTTTGGGTGATACACCAGTGCTCATATAGAGGTGTCTCTTTCCCATAGGTGGCTTACCATTATGCAGTGAAAGCATGCTAGGCTCCTTGCTTTGGGTGATAAACCAGTGCTCCTATAGAGGTGTCTCTTTCCCCTAGGTGGCTTACCATTATGCAGTGTAGGCATGATAGGCTCCTTGCTTTGGGTGATACACCAGTGCTCCTATAGAGGTGTCTCTTTCCCATAGGTGGCTTACCATTATGCAGTGTAAGCATTCTGGGCTCCTTGCTTTGGGTGATACACCAGTGCTCCTATAGAGGTGTCTCTTTCCCCTCAGTGGGTGAGCTGACAGTCGGCTGCTTACTTCCATCCTCATTTATCCTTCCACTGCCCATGTTGCTGCGGTTGAACATGGCTCATCTGGGAAACTTTTCTGTTTGACACTTTAACTGAATTTTTCCTTCACTTTCATAAATAGAACCTAGAAAATAAAGGTGGGCACTGCTGCCTACTTCAAAAGATCTAAAACTAGCAGTGCACCCCAGGGATCAGTCTTTGGGCCACTCCTCTTTGGCATTTACTTCCCAGAGGTCAAAGCTACTGTTAAGGATTTATAGCTGACCAAGTTTGCAGATGACTATAAACTCGGTACCATCATAAACTCCCCAGAGGACACCAAGACCCTCCAAGAGTGCCTTTCTCAAAGCAATAGCTGGAGTCAAAACCAAGAACTAAAAGTAAATGCCAAGAAATGTGTAACGCACATTTTGCTAAGTCTTATTACCAACTGTAACTATCATATTGACAAGTCACCCATGAAAATTGATCTAGTAGCCATAGATTTGGAAACCTGGGTTGACAACAAACTGTCCTTTGATCACCACATATCCACTATTGCAAGGAAGTCATTTTTCATTGCACAGCTTATATCTAGAGATATGGTGTCCAGATCTAGGGAGGTAATCATTCCATTGTACTCGACACTCATTCAGCTGAGCTTTGAGAATAATGCCCCTTTGGGTATGTAGTTAACCAAACACTTGCCACAACATTTCCTCCCTAAGAAAATCAAGGACCTAAATCACAAAAACTATGGAGACCATCTCAAAGCTGTATTTCTCTTCTTCGTATCATACAGTCTAATGAAAGGCAACTTCTGTCTTACATAAAGAGACTCAGCAGACTGTATCTTGACAGACCTATTACACATTCGGAAATCCAGTAGCTGCATATGTGATATAGGGAAATATTTCCAGTCCAGCTATCTGGAATTTTGCAAATAATCATATGTCATCTGTGAATATCAACATGATTCATATGCTTGACTTGCAAATGTAAGATAAGTATATGTGCGTGTGTGTGTCAGCTTCTTGGGCAGTGACACGAAGCACTGGTTGGACAGAGAGGGTGCTGGAAGTCTTAGCTTGGCCACTCGGCTGAGATCTCAACCCTATAGCTGTGCCAGTGGGGAGTCATTTGGGGATCTGGAGAAAGAGGGAGAAACCAGCCCCAAACTGACTGTGATCTCTGTGTGCTCTTAAGGGAAATTGTACTTTACTGTGTGTGTACTTGTCATCCTCCCATTGTGTACATTCCTCACTGTTGCCAGTGGTAAGGATTGAGGCTCCTTGATTATTGGGCCAATGCTGGGGCGTCACAGTATAAACACCCACTCCAGGGATCTAATCTCTCATACCTCTCAACTTTTTTGCAGAATGTCCAGATTTTTTCCTCATATTTTGGGTCCATTTCTCATAAAATTGTTGTTTTCTAGCAAGTCATTGGCAAATAATTGAGAGATTAAGTCAGAAAATAATGACAGACATTTGAATTTTAGACTTCATACGCTTCAGAAAATTCATAAGAATAAAAAAAAAAATGTTCTGTCAATTTTCTAAGAAATTCAACCCCCCCCCCCCCTTCCAGGTTGTAGGGGCAACATGTAAATGTCCGAACATATCCTTGTTTTGTCCATTTCTGGGTTATTTATAATCAAAATTACAACAGTTAAATCCTACTATAGGAATGTAAGGCTGGGTTTATTACCATCCTCCCAGATGAATTATGAGTTAACCCATGAGACTCATACCCTCTTAAAACAAAGGGACAAAGCATGGCAAACTTGGGCTAAATATATATCCCTCCAAAACCATTTAATTTACCAGCAACTTAGAAACAGTGCCAAACATCAAATTAAACTAGACAAGCAACACTGCTATTCTAATTTACAATGGAAATACAGAATGACTCCACAAAAATTTTGGAACACAATCAATTACATACTTCATCTTGGCCAAACCACAACCCCCCCCCCCCCCGACTTACCTGATAATGCAAACAATATTGCTGAACAATTTAACATATTCTTTACTGAAAGTGTTTTAGCACTGACTAAGAATAGCAAGTCTCCCACAATGCCAACACCCACAATCCAAGCAATATTGTAGATGCCTTCCCATTTCAGACAGTCCCAAAACAAACTATTGCAAAACTATTAAAGAAGTTGAAGCCCACTTCACTGGCAGCGGATAACTTGCCAGCAGAATATCTAAAATTAACAGCACATGTTAAGATGTTATTGCCTTCCCTGTGTCAGTACTTATAAACTGCTCTATAACAGACCAGTATGTCCCAGCATATATTAAACCACTATACAAAGGGGGCAATTCAACAGAACTAGCAAACTGCCAGGCCATTGCTATACTTTCACCACTTTCTAAAATTCTGGAAAGATGTGTCCACTTTCAACTTCTTAAACACCTTCTAAACAATAATCTGCTCCCATCATTGCAGCATGGATTCCGACCATATCATAGCACTATTACAGCTCTTCTAATTTTCACTAATACTATAAATAAATTCAGAGACGATGTCAAAATATTGTCTTCAGTCTTTTTGGACATGCCAAAACCATTGATACAGTTTCCCATCCTAAATTACTGTCCACTCTGAGTAATCTTAACATCAACCCTGATGCTGTTAACTGGTTTCACAGTTATCTATCTAGCTGCCAGCAAGCTGTGAAATGGAAGCAAGATCTAGCCCCATTCCTTCCTGTTACACTTGGAGTCCCTCAGGGTTCAATCCTAGGGCCCCTCCTCTTCAGCATATTCATAAATGAACTTAATACTGCCTCCTGTCAAGCATCTATCATACAGTATACAGATGATTCAACCCTCATATGTGTATATGGTTTAATGCCCGGAAAGAGCACTACAGATGTGATGTTTGCTCTGAGAGTGTTGATGGAAAAGTACAGAGAATGTCAGAAGGAGTTGCATTGTGTTTTTGTAGACTTAGAGAAAGCATATGACAAGGTGCCTAGAGAGGAGTTGTGGTATTGTATGAGGAAGTCAGGAGTGTCAGAGAAGTATGTAAGAGTGGTACAGGATATGTATGAGGGTAGTGTGACAGCGGTGAGGTCTGCGGTGGGAGTGACGGATGCATTTAAGGTGGAGGTGGAGTTACATCAAGGATCAGCTCTGAGCCCTTTCTTATTTGCAATGGTGATGGACAGGTTGACAGACGAGATCAGACAGGAGTCCCCGTGGACTATGATGTTTGCAGATGACATTGTGATCTGTAGTGAGAGTAGGGAACAGGTGGAGGAGACCCTGGAGAGATGGAGATGTGGTCTAGAGAGAAGAGGAATGAAGGTCAGCAGGACTAAGACAGAATATATGTATGTGTGAATGAGAGGGATGATAGAGGAATGGTGAGGATGCAAGGAGTAGAGGTGGCGAAGATGGATGAGTTTAAATACTTGGGGTCAATAGTTCAGAGTAACGGTGAGTGTGGAAGAGAGGTGAAGAAGAGTGTACAGGCAGGATGAAGTGGGTGGAGAAGAGTGTTAAGAGTGATTTGTGACAGATGAGTACCTGTAAGAGTGAAAGGGAAGGTCTACAAGAGGGTAGTGAGACCAGCTATGTTATATGGGTTGGAGACAGTGGCATTGACAAAATTGCAGGGGATTGAGCTGGATGTGGCATAATTGAAGATGTTAAGATTTGCACTGGGTGTGACGAGGGTGGTCAGGATTAGGAATAAGTATATTAGAGGGTCAGCCCAGGTTGGAAGGTTTGGAGACAAAGCCAGAGAGGCAAGATTATGTTGGTTTGGACATGTGCTGAGGAGGGATGCTGAGTATATTGGGAAAAAGATGCTAAGGATGAAGCTACCAGGTAACAGGAAAAGAGGAAGGCCTAGGATAAGGTTTATGGATGTGGTGAGAGGGGACATGCAGGTGGTTGGTCTGACAGATCAAGATGCAGAGGACAGGAAGAAATGGAAACAGATGATCCGCTGTGGCGACCCCTAACGGGAACAGCCGAAAGAAGATGATGATGATGATAATGAATATGATGATGATGATGATGTTGGTGATGATGATGATGATGATGAAGATGATGAAGATGATGATGATGATGGTGATGATGATGATGATGATGATGTGTAGCATCCACAATACCTCAACTTCTTACAGTCACACAAAAAGCCTTCTGTGATACTGAAACATGGCTAGCAAACTCACAACTCATTCTCAACCTAATAAAACTAAACTTATGATCTTTCATCCATCTAAATCTACTAACCTCCCAGTTAACTTTTATATCACTGCCAGTAACTCTTGGGAAAAATGAACCATGACATCTGTTACATAACTAGCCTATCAAGGGGCTTATTTTATGGAGGTGCAATAACTAAGTACAATACTAAGGTGGCTCACCTACACACTGAAGGACTGTAAAGTGCAATATACAAACTGTGCAATAATTCAGTCTATTCATAGATATGCTGCTATTGTTTCAATTTTACTTTGCCAATATTACCTTCATATTGTTCCTTGTCTCCCTTGTCTCCTGTTCTGGGATGGGTGTGGGCCACTGGTGTCCTACTTTACTTACAAATTGCTACTTATTAAATATCTACTGTGATATTTTATTAATTTTTCTTTGTCTATATGTGCAACTGTTTCCTGCATTGAGAATGAAGCATTGTAATTTCATTCAGCTACACTGTTGTGTAGTTCTGAATGACAAAGTTTTCTTTGACTTTGACAGTAATAGTACTAGGATTTTCCCAGATTCCCAAACAAAACTATTAGGCATCATAACTGACAACAGACTAAAATTTGACATACACATTTCTAACACAATCAAAAAGGTTCACAAGGAAATGGGAACAATGTATATAAACAAAAACGTCTTAACAGACGCTGCAAGAATAGCCATAGCTAGAACCCACCTTCTCTCCTCACTCTTATATGCATCCCCCATACTTACCAACCTCAAGCAGTCAGAACTAAGTAAATTAGAATCATGTTATAATAAGAGTGCCAAATTTGCAACAGATTCCAAACATTCAACCCATCACTGTCAATGCCTAAAAAATATCTTTCTTGGTTGGAACTACCTCATATTATGAACTATAACCAGTTAATAATGGCTCACAAAATAATGCACAATCCTGACAATGTACATTCCCTAAAAAATCTTCTACAACCCTACTGTAACATTTGTAATCTTCGATCATCTAACAAAGACTTACTCAAAGTAACCAAAGTATCCAATACAGCAGGTAACTCTCTTTACTCTTTGTTGCCAGAAATTGGAATACCCTTCCACATAGTAATCTTAATCATTTCAAAATATCTCTCAAAAGACACTTATTTGAATCCTGGCTTTGCACATGTAACACTCCAGGCTAATTATTACCTTACCATTACTCATATAATTTGGCTGTACGTACTAACTCTGTTAACATATCTCTTCTAACAACACTGCTTCTCTATAAGTAGTTACATTCTTAGCTGCAACTCTCACCACAGAAGTATTACTAACTATGTACTACTTTGCCTAAGTGATTCTCCCTGGTTGGTTTCCTAACTATTGTTATGTTCCTCCACCTATATAAGTTCAGCCATATTTTTGACTATATTCAATTGTTTAAAGTCTTGTTCTCTTTGATACTATGTATATATTTTTGTTTTTACATTTTTATCTTGTAAATGTGTTAACACTCATTTTTTTACTATAATTTCTATTACTTAATGTGATGATTTTGTATGTAAGCTTAGGCTGGAGCTTTTCTCCCCGGGCCACCACTGAAAATGGACAGTGTCCCAGTCAGACCATCCTGGTAAACAGATGTAAAATAAAATAAATAAATAAATTGTTTAGTAAATTCCTATGAATTTATGAACCTATGATTGCAGTGGAAAAGCTTTACTTGCCCACAAACCCTCAGTACTTACTATTTTTGGTCAGAGGTTACACAGAATCAGACAAAACTAGAATACCTGCGTTTGCAAACAAACTCAAACTCCCTATTTCATTGGAGTTGTACAACCCAGAGTTCACATACACTGCAAATTTACATTCACCGAAATATTGAATGAATGATTCAAAATCTGATCATTCAAAAAATGGCACGTGATAAATGCAAGTTCCATCAAAAACAAAACAAACACAAAAAAAGAAATGTAATTGGCCAAACTGCCACCAGTGTTGAAAGTCCTTCATTTTGTACCAGGTATACTTTGAGCACTAATAAATCACCAGGTATACTGACTACAGCACTAATAAATCACCAGGTATACTGACCACAGCATTAATAAATGACCAGGTATAGTGACTATGGCACTAATAAATCACCGGGTATACTGACCATGGCACTAATAAATCACCAGGTATACTGACCACAGCATTAATAAATGACCAGGTATACTGACTACAGCATTAATAAATGACCAGGTATACTGACTATGGCACTAATAGATCATCAGGTATACTGACTATGACACTAATAAATCACCAGTTATACTGACTACAGCATTAATAAATTACTAGGTATACTGACTATGGCACTAACAAATTACGACGTATACTGACTATGGCACTGATAAATCACCACGTATACTAACTACAACACTAATAAACCACCAGGTATACTGACCACAACATTAATAAATCACCATGTGTACTGATTATGGCACTAATAAATCACCAGGTATACTGACTACGGCACTAATAAATCACCAGATATACTGACTACGGCACTAATAAATCACCAGGTATACTGACCACAGCATTAATAAATCACCAGGTATACTGACTATGGCACTAATAAATCACCAGATATACTGACTATGGTAGGCACATTTGTGCCATGATTTTTGATTAAACACTGCCGGCATCATATTACTTTTTCTGAGGTGCAGTTAGGAGGAAAACTGTAGGTTTCAGGAAGGAGAGAACCACATCCTAATTTGGAATTGATTCAAGCATTTGTGAAACTGTGCCTTCTAATTGGTCAATGTCATTGGTGACTCCAAAGGTTTTGGCATACACCTTCATCACACAGTAATAACATCAGCTCACACACGAGCGCATGCACGCATGCACACACACACACACACACACACACACACACACACACACACACACACACACACACACACACACACACACACACACACACACACACACACACACACACACACACACCTTGTCATTATCCCATAAATGAATTTCATATATAATTTTTTCTTGTACATTATAATTACCAAGTAAGCATTGATGGATAAATGAAAGTAAGCCATAAAAGTAGGTTACCAGAGTTCATCACTTCTAAGCAAGTTGTGTGTGACATACAGAATTCAACCCAGTTGTCCCCTCTCTTGCTTGATTATAACAGATCATTCAACACCGTTTTCCCCATGTCACTAATTAGCTGCCACCCATTTGCACAGTTAAGAGAAGTGACTATTCATGCTAGGAAAACTGATCATAAACTATTATGTTTCACTTATGAAATACTTGTAGTCACAATAAATTATTTTAATATGTTCTTTTCAGTTTACTTAAACAAGTATTTCTTAGTAATAAAGTTGTTATTTTTTTCTGTGAACTGCACTGATGAGCCCTGTTTGTGTTTTGGGGGCCTCTGCAGCATCCCAGCTTCCTGAAGCAGTTATTCCTGTGTACTGTCTAACCTTGTGGGTTTTATATGGTGGAGATGCTATAGTAATGGTGTCTTCTTCTTTCTTCTCATGTAACTATTATTCCACAGCAGAGGAGGGTAGGTGATCTTTAACCGAGGGCACATCAAAGTAATCTTAAGGGGGGTAGTTTCTCCTCAAAGAAAATATGAAGAGACAGAATTAGATGTGAACCAGAGAGATCTGAACTCAGACCTTCATACTGTAGTGAACTGAGTGACTACCACCATCAAGGCAGGTTATCCTGCCATAAATTAGCTGGTTTTGTAATTTTATTTTAATTTAGTATTATTGGTGATTTTCTGTTTCATAACTTCCTAATGTTTTTCCACAACAAACAGATCTATTTGTATGAATGTTTATTAAAGCTTTCTTATTTCATTTTTATTATATTCACAAAGTAGCAGGAAGTACTAAGCCAACATGGGAATGGAAAAAGGAGATTCTGTTAAGAGGGATGACTGCAATTAGGGATACAGACAAAGGCAAGATGGAATTTATTGGAGAAAACTAGCAAAGGAACTGTGATGACCTTGCCCTGGCCTGGCAATCAAGGGGCCTCAATCCTCACCACTAACACCAGGGAGGTCATCTCATTGAAGAGGAAAGGATAACAAATACACACAGTAAAGTACCATTTCCCTTAAGTGCACACATAGATCACAGTCCGTCCGGGGCTGGTTGCTCCCTTGCTCTCCAGGTCCCCAATAAGACTCCCCACTGGCACAGCTATATGGTCCAGATCTCAGCCTAGCTGGCAAGCTAACCTCCAGTACCCTCTCTGTCCAACCAGTGCTTTGTGTCCCTACCCAAATAGCTGACACACACCCACACTTTGAGATAAGTATTTATACTTCACAGACACTCCTGGGAAAGGCTGACAGAGATTCAATAGCTGTGCTCCTTTACCCAGACTATATGGTAGTAATTCCTGCCACCACCAGCTTAATAATTATCAGCTACCCAAAGGCCCTTGAAAGGGTGTCCAATTATTACTGTGCAATATTATTATCCAATTGGTAATGTGACTGTTCAGTCTTAGGCTTATTAGAGTGGCCTATTACAATACTCTATAAATATGCAATGTACTCTAGAGCTTACTTTGTCTCTACACAAACCAGCCACATGTAAAGGTTTTAAAATATTTAATAATAAATAATTAAAAACACAAGACAATATTACTACACCACAGAGATAGCTAAGAGTTCAGAGATCACACAGAAACTTAAAATAATACAGTAGGACAGATCTGATGTCAAAGAAAAACACTTAACTTTCTAATCTTTAGCTATTAAGAGAAAACACAGTGCTACAATCTTATATATATATATATATATATATATATATATATATATACACATACATATATATATCTATAGAGAGAGAGAGAGCATAAGCAGTGCTGGGTTGATGGTCCAAGACAAAAATGCTTTCAGTCACTCTCTCTCAGCAATAGTTTTTAAACTCAATAACAAACAGCTCTGCTAAGGCCCTCCCAAATTACATAATTTTGACACTTGGTATGGAGTTCCCAGGCAAATAAACTGCATTATTTAGCAAGCTAACACCTGCTCAGGAAACTACAACAATAAAAGACATTTCACATGTATACTCTAACAATTATTCCTTAAGTTAAGACAATAGAAAGATTCTGTTCAGCCAGCCGCTTTGGCACCACTTTTTAGATAATTGTAACTTCAAAGTACATTTGAAATACTTGGCTTGGTTTTACTTACAGCATATGGCAATGTTGGAACAATCTTGAAGTTCACATTTTACAGTGTTTTCTTTCATTTAAGAACACAAGCCTGTATTTTACATTTATATATACAAATGATAGAATTATGTATTAAATTCTATTTGACTAGGCTGGCAGCCTTCGCCCATCTTTCCCAAATCTTCACAGGAACCAAGGTATTGGGAGCAAATAACTAGAGGGGAAAGGTAACAGAATGGGAAGAGTCTAAGAATTTACTTGGACCGCATGTTAGAGATTGCCTTCCCTATCAAGGATTGATATCAGAATATGGGCAAAGAGAAAATAATGGAGGGATCCTAGGCAAAAGACCAGCACTGGTAGATATCTTAGTAGAATCTAGAACAGAAGCTGCTGTTAAAAAGGGATAATTAGTACAGCATATAAAATATTGCATGATAAATATAAGAATCAGTCAGAGGAGGTTAGAAAGGATTGGGAAGAGAGATTGGATAAGCAATTCACAAAGAAACAATGGGGGGGGTATGCATGACTCCAAAATATGTAATAAAGTCTAAAAACTTTAGAATCTCTGCTTGGAAGTGTTTACATTGGTATTTTTATAACCCAAGTAGACTCCAAAGAATTTTTCCTCAGTTCGATATCAAATGTGAGAGGTGTGCTGGGGAAGAAAGAGTTTATTGAGAACATATTTTTTGGGAGTGTAATAAGTTGGCAGACTTTAAAAATTCTCTACAGACAACTCTATCAGAAATACTTCATGAGAAAATTGGTGTAACTACAGAAGTGATTTTTTCAGCTATGATACAGAATCGGAATTGCCTAGCTATAGTAAGGACTTACTGATGCCACATCACACACTGCCACAGACTACCACACATGTAGGGCAGTCTGTTTTTAGAAGCAAAGAAGGGTTATTTTTTTATACTGCTTGCCTGTCCACAGTCTGTGGAAACACATGCAATGTAATGGGTATAAACAGCAGCTATCTTAATAAAGATAGGACTGAGGTGTTGTGTTGAACCAGTAATCTGGAATCCACAAGCAGACACGTAGCAACACTGAAAAACATCTTTCCTTCTTCTTCTTTCGGCTGCTCCCGTTAGGGGTCACCACAGCAGATCAACTGTTTCCATTTCCTCCTGTCCTCTGCATCTTGCTTTGTCACACCAACCACCTGCATATCTTCTCTCACCACATCCATAAACCTTATCTTAGGCCTTCCTCTTTTCCTGTTACCTGGCAGCTTCATCCTTAGCATCTTTTCCCCAATATACTCTTCATCCCTCCTCAGCACATGTCCAAACCAACGTAATCTTGCCTCTCTGGCTTTGTCTCCAAACCTTCCAACCTGGGCTGACTATCTAATATACTTATTCCTAATCCTGTCCATCCTCGTCACACCCAGTGCAAATCTTAACATCTTCAACTCTGCCACGTCAAGCTCTGACTCCTGCCTTTTTGTCAATGCCACTGTCTCCAACCTGTATAACATAGCTGGTCTCACTACCCTCTTGTAGACCTTCCCTTTCACTCTTACTGGTACTCGTCTGCCACAAATTACTCTTGACACTCTTCTCCACCCACTGCATCCTGCCTGTACTCTCTTCTTCACCTCTCTTCCACACTCACCATTACTCTGAACTGTTGATCCCAAGTACTTAAACTCTTTCACCTTCGCAACCTCTACTCCCTGCATCTTCACCATTCCTCTATCCTTCCTCTCATTCACACATATATATTCTGTCTTAGTCCTGCTGACCTTCATTCCTCTTTTCTCCAGAGCATATCTCCACCTCTCCAGGGTCTCCTCCACCTGTTCTCTACTCTCACTACAGATCACAATGTCATCTGCAAACATCATAGTCCACGGGGACTCCTGTCTGATCTTGTCTGTCAACTTGTCCATTACCATTGCAAATAAGAAAGGGCTCAGAGCTGATCCTTGATGTAATCCCACCTCCACCTTAAACGCATCCGTCACACCCACCACAGACCTCACCGCTGTCACACTACCCTCGTACATATCTTGTACCACTCACATACTTCTCTGACACTCCCGACTTCCTCATACAATACCACAACTCCTCTCTAGGCACCCTGTCATATGCCTTCTCTAAATCCACAAAGACACAATGCAACTCCTTCTGACCTCTGTACTTCTCCATCAACACTCTCAGAGCAAACATCACATCTGTCGTGCTCTTTCCTGGCATGAAACCATACTGCTGATCACTAATCATCACCTCCCTTCTTAACCTAGCTTCCACTACTCTTTCCCATAATTTCATGCTGTGACTGATCAGTTTAATCCCTCTGTAGTTACTACAGCACTGCACATCACCCTTATTCTTAAAAATCAGTACCAAAACACTTTTTCTCCATTCCTCAGGCATCCTCTCACTTTCCAAGATTTCATTAAACAATCTAGTTAAAAACTCCACTGCCATTTCACCTAAACACCTCCGTGCTTCCACAGGTATGTCATCTGGACCAACAGCCTTTCCATTCTTCATCATCTTCATAGCTATCCTTACTTCCTCCTTGCTAATCCACTGCACTTCATGATTCACTATCCGCACATCATCCAACCTTCTCTCCCTCTCATTCTCTACATTCAACAACCCCTCAAAGTACTCTTTCCATCTGCTCAACACACTCTCCTCACTTGTGAGTACGTTTCCCTCATTATCCTTTATCACCCTTACCTGCTGCACATCTTTACTAGCTCAGACCCTCTGTCTAGCCAATCGGTACAGGTCCTTTTCTCCCCCTTAGTGTCCAAACTTTTATGCAACTCTTCATACGCCTTATCCTTAGCCTTCGCCACCTCTCTCTTTGCCATTAAACATCTTTCCTGTAGTTTAGAATTGGGATGCAGCCATTTTCCCTCCTGAAATAAGGCAACTTTTGTAAGTGTCACAGAGAAAAACTCCCAGCAGGCCCAAGTAGGACAGAGATGCAAGATTAATCCAGATTCACTGTTCAGTTTAACTAACTTCCACAGAATTCATTTACACTGTTCTGGCAGAAATGGATATGCTCACAGAGACCATTCTCATGGCAGACATTTATAGGTTCATAGGTTGGTACTAGGTTATCGGCCCTAGGGCCTATACAAGCCTAGCCATAACAATTCCCTGGCTATTTCTTCCCACAGTATTTACTTCCCTGGACCCCTGTCTAGCAGGGCAACTTAAATGTCATTAAAAATCTCATATGATTAAAGAGTTATAAGCAAAGGAAAAGAAGTCCAGGCATCACTCATTTTTCTACAAGGTGTCGGGGTGTCACTTCAACAGTGACAATCATCTAGAGCCACGGTAGTTATTCCACACCACACATTCACATGCATGCTCACACATGGTAGTTATTCCACACCACACAGTCACATGCACGCTCACACATTGTAGTTATTTCACACCACACACTCAGATGCGCACTCACACACGCTAATTTTTCCACACCACACACTCACATGCATACTCACACCTGGGGTGTCACTTCAACAGTGACAATCATCTAGAGCCATAGTAGTTATTCCACACCACACACTCACATGCACGCTCACACATGGTAGTTATTCCACACCACACACTCACATACGGTAGTTATTCCACACTACACACTCATATACATGCTGACACATGGTAGTTATTCCACACTACACACTCACATGCACGCTCACACATGGTAGTTATTCCACACCACTCTACACACTCACATGCATGCTGACACATGGTAGTTATTCCACACTACACACTCACATGCACGCTCACACACGGTAGTTATTCTACACCACACACACTCACATGCACGCTCACACATGGTAGTTATTCCACACCACACACTCACATGCACACTCACACATGGTAGTTATTCAACACCACACACTCACATGCACACTCACACATGGTAGTTATTCCACACCACAAACTCACATGCACGCTCACACACGGTAGTTATTCCACACTATACACTCAAATGAATGCTCACACATGGTAGTTATTCCACACCACTCACTCACATACACACTCACACATGGTAGCTATTCCACAGCACACACTCACATGCACGCTCACACATGGTAGTTATTCCACACCAGACACTCACATGCACGCTCACACATGGTAGTTATTCCACACTACACACTCACATGCACACTCACACATGGTAGTTATTCCACACTACACACTCACATGCATGCTCACACATGGTAGTTATTCCACACCACACACTCACATGCACACTCACACACATTAGTTATTCCACACCACACACTCACATACATGTTCATACATGGTATATTCCACACCACACACTCACATGCATGCTCACACATGGTAGTTATTCCACACTATACACTCACATGCAAGCTCACACACATTAGTTATTCCAAACCACACATTCACATGCATGCTCACACTTGGTAGTTATTCCTCTTCACACACTCACATGCACGCTCACACATGGTAGTTATTCCACACTACACACTCGCATGCTCACACATGGTAGTTAGTCCACACCAAACACTCACATGCATGCTCACACATGGTAGTTATTCCACACCACACACTCACATGCATACTCATACATGGTAGTTATTCCTCATCACACATTCACATGCACGCACACATGGTAGTTATTCCGCACTACACACTCGCATGCTCACACAAGGTAGTTATTCCACACCACACACTCACATGCTCACACAAGGTAGTTATTCCACACCACACACTCACATGTACGCTCACACATGGTAGTTATTCCACACCACACACTCACATGCACGGTCACACACAGTAGTTATTCCACACTACACACACGCATGCTCACACATGGTAGTTATTCCACACCACACACTCACATGCATGCTCACACATGGTAGTTATTCCACATCACACACTCAGATGCACACTGACACACATTAGTTGTTCTACACCACACACTCACATGCACGCTCACACATGGTAGATTCCACACCACACACTCACATGCATGCTTACACATGGTAGTTATTCCACACTACACACTCACATGCACGCTCACACATGGTAGTCATTCCACGCCAAACACTCGCATGCTCACACACGGTAGTTATTCCACACCACACACTCACATGCATGCTCACACATGTAGTTATTCCTCACCACGCACTCACATGCACGCTCACACATGGTAGTTATTCCACACCACACACTCACATGCACGCTCACACATGGTAGTTATTCCACACTACGCACTCACATGCACGCTCACACTTATGGCCCAGTTTAGAGTATCGAATCCACCTACTGCATGTCTTTGGAATTTCAGAGGAAATCAGAGCACCCAGAGGAAACCTATGTGAACACAGGGAGGACATGCAGACTGTGCACAGAAGGCACTCCAGCTGAGAAGCCAACCAGGGAACCTCTTGCTGTGAGACAGCAGTACTATCTGCTACACCAGTGTGCCATTCCACTTTTCAAATGTCCTTACAAATCTCATATAATTAAAAACTTATAAACAAAGGGAAAGAAGTGATGTAAAATGTAATGTTTTCTAAAAGCATGCAATGTGTTATATGACAACAGATATGCAGGAGTTCAGTTATGTGACACAAACATTTTCTGATACTGAGAATGTTCCAGAAGGGACAGTATTTTCCCTTTAATTTTAAACCTGTTTACCAACAATCTCACAACTCTTTTAAAAGGTAAACACATGACATTGTCATTTTGGGCAGCTAGTCATTCTGCTGAGGTTTGGAGCTTAAAAACAGCCTATCTCAGCACTTTCTTAGATGCCAACAACTCAGTCTTCAAGATAGTTTTACCAACACAAAAGAAGGCCTGTTTCAGACTTGTACAGCTCATCATATTCAAAACATGCTGTATCACTGACACAAGTGTCTTGTTTCCATACAGACTTAATCATATTCAAAACATGCTGTATCACTGACACAAGTGTCTTGTTTCCATAAAGACTTAATCATATTCAAAACATGCTGTATCACTGACAGAAGTGTCCTGTTTCCATACAGACTTAATCATATTCAAAACATGCTGTATCACTGACACAACTGTCTTGTTTCCAAACAGGCTTAAGGTCCTTATAACATGGCTGGACCACATACAAACTTCTGACACCCAAGTACTTAAAGCTATAGACTAACCTTATCCAAGTTAAACACATTTTAAAGAGTTACAGTTCAGCTGCAAGGGAGGCAAAGGTAGCAGCAAAGAAGCCCTTCTTCCCAGTCTTGAATATCCATTATCAGTGACAGCATCAGTCTTCAAATGTAGCTTACAGAGATTGTGGGATGATTAAAATAAAGCATACATTTCTTTTACAGGTGCCCATAAAATGTAGTGCCACTGTACTACCCTGAATAGTGAAGGTCAGTTAACCATATTGGTAAGTTCTGTCCTTATGCACACGGTTATATACATGGTTTTAAAGCTGGGTATCCCTGCACCAGATTTTTAACCATCAAACGGATGCTCTTCAGTGTCCATTTCATTCCATTCTCCAACCTCTGCTTCTGTGGCCTTTTCAGTTATTGGCCTCATGATATGGAACTCCATGCCCATGGAAATTTGTGATTCACCTACTGCTCCATCATTTACTAGACAACTGAAGGCACAGTTTCATAATGAGATAGCATGCAGGTACAATATGTGTAATTAATGACAACTAAACATGTGAAAGAATGTACATGAAATCCACAATCCACATCTAAAACCAACAGAATGTTAAAAGAAAGGATAGCTCGACATCTATCTGACATAAGTAGAGAGGTGGACAGCAATGCCTTAGCTAGACATAAGCTTAGATAAAATGCATAGTTTCACATGTAGGGTTACAAAAAACATTGAACATAGTATTAGAGGAGGAGTCATTGTGTCGAATACTGAGAATGTTGAATATAGATGGAGTAATTACTTTCAGGCAGATGTGCCCCCGGGCTGAATGATACTGTGAGTTAAAGACCCATTCTTAAGAGAAGAAACCTTTTAGCATGAAACAAGCACTCGATTGTTTAGTTTAATTCTTTTATTGTTGCTGTGCTTTTATTGGTTTGAATCTGTTCATGTGGTGTGTTTAAGAAAATGTGGTGTATTTAAGAAAATGTGTATGATTTTAAGCATTGAAGAAGAGTTTTATCTCAAAAGCTTTACTATTAAACCTATTTTTACATAATATTAATATCAAGGCAACTACAACCCCGAAGATAAATGGTTCACCCAAAAATAGAAATATAATAAAATGGTCAAAGGGTAGAACCAAGACAAGTTCCAGGGTTCAGGCAACAAAATGTTAATTCCATATAAAATGCAATAAAAGGTAAGTGATTTCACAATATGTATATTGCTTTATCAAACCATTCTACAAATAAAAGCCACAAATTCAATTTATCCCCACAGGCAAGGTCAAAGATCCAATCAAAAACAGAGGAGGACAATACTGTCAGAGTCACCAGGAAGACTACCACTACAATCTCCTGAGACTCCAGAGGGCACAAGATAAGTTTCAATGATCCCTAACCGCAGCCAGAAACCCTGCAGAAGATGGAGAACCAAGCAATAGACATGAGTGAGGGAAATTAAATACTTGGGGGGGGGGGGACCCAACTACACCACAAGACCCTGAAGTTTGTGTGTTTCAGTAAAGGATATTCCATTTTTAACTCAGCTGTGGATTACCTACTATTTTATTATTTTCTAGTAGGTATTTTAAAGTTCAAATTTTATTAGTAAACTAGATACATAACACACTTCACACCCACCACCCTGCAAAGTTTCTGCTTGGTTTGGAACATTTCATAATATTACTAAGGCTGAAAGGGATGGATTACACCCCCTGGAGATGGATACTAATATAATAATTACACCTGCTGATAAGGGTGAATCTATTGTTATAATGGGCAGGGACTACTCTGTTGATATGAGGAATTTGATGTTGAATGATGTCCAAAGTTACACACATTGACTATACTGATATTTTGAGGTTGCGTACTAGAATTTCTATATCCCTTGATGATCTTCGGTTGAATGAACAGATAACTTTTGACCTGTACCAATTGTTGAAGGCTGATCAGCCCCTTATACCCATTATTCAAGGGCTACCAAAGACTCACAAAAATGCATATAGGCCACCCTTCCGCCCTATTGTTGCTGGTCAGAAATGGTGCACTGAACCTTTGTCAGTATTTGTGGAGAAGCACTTGCATACTATTTTGGATAAGAATATTAGGATTTTACAGGATACTCAACACTTTTTATGTGATCTTTTTAGTTTTGTGAAGCAATCCCCTGTGGATAGGTCTAACACCCTGGTTACCATGTATGTCCAGTCCTTATTCACTAAGATACAGAATGATTATGGCATTGAGGCTAGTAAATCTTATTTAATTGAGTTTAGTGAATATGATTTTAGTTTCATTGACTTACTATGACTTTTTATGGAGATCATACTCTTTTGTGTTTAATGGATCCTATTACCCCCAGTATGATAGTGTGGCTATGGGCACTTTGAGTGCCAATAGCTATGCCAACATAGTTATTGCATACTGGGAAGATAAATATGTATTGAATCATGAACAGTTTACACATAACATTTTGTTTTACTGATGCTTTGTCAATGATATATTTTTGTATGGAAGGGTACTGAGAGTGAACTATGGACTTTTCATGAATTTTTATATGGGACAACACTTTTTTGAAATTTACAATGGTGTATTCTTTTGACTCTGTTCATTTACTTGATGTTGCTTTAACTAGGCTAAGGAATGGTGAGTTGACTACCAAGACCTGTAGGAAGTCATGTTATAGGGATATATATCTCCGTATACAGAGTATGCACCATCACCACATTTTTTGCAATGTAATGATGGGACAGGGGTACGAGCTTCCTGGGTAAATGCGTGTGATCACAAGTTTAAAAGTGAGATTGATAATTTAAAGGTTAGACTTAAGGAGAGGGGATGTAAGGCTTCACAGATAGATGCAACTATGGAGCAAGTTATACCACTGTGCACTAGTAGAGCGAGACCGCACTTTTCCCAAGAAGGTAGCATGGTTAATAGTAGAGAAAGCATCACACATTCCACCAATATGGTTGCCATGTCTATTTTTTATAGTAGTAATATATGGGCTATAACAGGTATTATTAAGAGACACTGGCCTATATTATTAACTGATCCAGCCATTAAGGAACTTATTGGTGAAACGCCCAAGTTTAGGTTTAAGAATAAGAAAAACATCAACAGGGTGTTGATACTCCCAATATCCCTAGTTATTTGCATATTGGCAACAGACCCTGCCAATCATGTAACTATTGTGCATTTATTAGTGGTACAATGGATTTTGTACACCCTGACACTGGCAAGTTTGTTAGGGTTAAGGCATCAGCAGATTGTAACACATGTCATGTGGCCTAGCTTATGACCAGACAGATGTGTAAATCGTTCTACATTGGCAAGATGGATAAACCACTTAGAGATCATATCAGAGAGCATTTATACAATATTACAATAGGTTCTCTTAATAATGCACTGCCCAAGCATGTTATAGATTATGACAGAACCTTTAAGTTTATGGTGCTAGAGACAGTATTAGAAAGTGTACGTAAGGGTGATATTAGGAATAACATGAAATTGTCTGAGGCCAGGTGGATTATTAATTTACAAGCTCATAGAAGTAAGGGATTGAATGATAAAGTTCCCCTGAAACCATTTTTAAAAGTATGAGGGTTACACCATTAGTTATAAATTTACATGATTTTTTGGGGGATTGAATGAGTTTTTTTTTTTTAATTAGGGATTCTAAATGTATACATTTGTATTTTTATATATATATATATATATATATATATATATATATATATATATATATATATATATTCATTTAATTGTTTTTATGTTACGTAGTGCAGGATGTTTAATTAATTATGAAAATGCTTATTACTACATTGCTGCCCTTGGCAGCTGTGCTGTCTTTGGTCTCAGTTGTCCTGCTGGTACTGGATCTGGTGTTGGTTCTGGCTCAGGTGTTTCTCCACCATATTTCTATGATGCTTCTGATCCATTCTGTGATTCTGGGTCTGGTTCTGATCTAGGTAACCCTGCCCCTCGTTGGACCTCTGAGTTGTGCTGGTAGCCAAGGGTATCTGTGAAGATGGTGGCAGTGGAGGAGATTGTTCCATCTGTGTCAAGTCTTTGTCCAGTTCTTTGCATTGATTTCCCTCTCACAAAACCTGCTGGGGTTGCTGGTGGTATTGTTTGTAGCCTCTGTTCAATCTCCTGTTACTACATCTATAATTGTTGTAGATAAAATATTCTCTGTCTTTTTTCTTGTTTTTTGTCTTATTAAATCTCTCAGGGTCATCCTTATCATTCTGATCCGTTCTCATCTTCTGCAGTTTACATTCTTTAATGGATTGTTCAAAGCTTTTTACTGTCTCTCTCAGAGAATCAAACCTCACATCAAGGTCTTGGGTTTTCATTAAATAAGTACTACAACATATGTACTATGACAAAAAGCAAGAATAAAGACAGAGGATTTTTTTAACTACAACAGTTGTAGACATGAAAACAGGAGATTTAACAGAGGCTACAAAAAATACCACCAGCAGCTCAGGTAGGTTTTTTGAGAGGGAAATTGATACAAAGAACCGGACAGAGGCATGACTTGGATGGAACAAGCTCAAGAATATCTTACTGAAAGAGGTAACATGCACGACTTAAATAAAACGATCTTTAATAAATAATGTTAGCACTTTCGTTCCCATATAGGCCCCTCATCAGACATACAATTACTACAAAACATCACAGCTGAAATACATTTCCCTCCATTACTAAAATTTATATCCAACCAATCACCATTTTATGATCATTAATTATATAATCTCATTAAAGACAAATCTGTGCAATTCTGCATTCATTCTTATGCTTAACATTTCCTACCTACATATAATAATATATATTTAAAACATAGAAACTTCTCTTAAGAATATATATAAAAAAATATATAAAAAATACCTCGCATTCAATAAGTATTTAAAATAATTTTTGTCTATATCTCCTCTGAAATATGTAGTTCGAGGACATAACACAAAATAGCAGCATTACTCCAAAAAAACCCCTTAAAGATGGTCATTGAGAAATATGTATATGTATAAGAAATGTTTTTATATATATATATATATATATATATATATATATATATATATATATATATACACATTTATATAAATATATATAATTTATATATGTATATATATATATATATATATATATATATATATATATATATATATATATATATATATATATATATACACACATACATAGACATATATAGAAGTAGATGTGTTCTATATGTATATATATATATATATATATATATATATATATATACAGTGACAAGGAAGATTATCTAGCATTTCCTATGTGTCTACAGACCAAACATAAAAACTCTCTATAAATAAAATGCAACACATTAATGTCTCAATGGTTTCAGTGTAATTTTATCATTCAGCCCATATGTCTTTTCTGCTTGAAGCCTAATAATCCATTTCGTCTCACATTTTTCTGTGTGATTTTTGAAATTCCATGCTCTATCTCCTTTATTCACTAGTTCTAGAGCCAAAAACATAAACTTGTGTGTCAAGTCATTGTTTAACACATGCTTGGCCAATGCATTGGTCTCATCTTCTCTATTTATAGCATATATGTGTTCTCTTACTCTCTCTCTGAGAGTTCTGTTGGTTTTACCAACATAAAAGGTAGGGCACTTCGCACACTTAGCTAAATATACTAAGTCTCTAGATTTACAATCAGCATAGTGTTTAAAAGTTTATACCCCTTTTAGTGCTTGGATGTATGAAAGTATCTCCACATGCCATGTAACTGCAAAAATTGCATCTTCGACAACCAAAAGTCCCTTTCCTGTCGTTTTGAACTCTACCTCTACTTTCCGTCTCATAGCACAATAACCTTTTTAATGATTTATTACATTTATTTGAATAACTCAGTTTAGTGCCAATTACATTCTTAATTTTCTCCTCTATCAAGAGAATATCCCAATGGTTGGCAACAATGTCTCGCACAGTTTTATTATCTTTAGAAAATGGTATAACTAATCGACACTTGCTGTCTCCTGTTTCTTTATCTCGTTTGTTGATTTTCCTCTAAACCTCTTTTTCTTAAAAGGGTTTACCTTTAACCCCTTTTTTTCA
>NC_056728.1:29418209-29521282 GCF_019279795.1 Protopterus annectens | reverse complement strand
CTTCTGCCTCAGTGTGTGGTTGCCGTTTGTCACTTTTTCGTTTTATGCAGTTTGTTGTGCCTTTGGTGTTCGAGTGACAATGCTTTAGCTAAGCATGTCAACACTAAACCTGACCACTCTTTTCAATTTTTAGCTATTGATCAGTTAGGGTGTGACACTAGAGGGGGACCTACTTCTATTTTATTGGAATGCCGTGAACTTGAATGGCAGTTGTCACTAAATGTGTTTTGCCACCCTGGTCTTAATGACAACTGTAACATCACCTGCCTATTGAAACTAAAGAGTTGTTTGAGACATTAAATTCTGATAATTCCGATTTTCCATCTTTGTTTATTACTATATAACATCAGGTAGATAACTGTATGTTTTTTCATTCACTTTGCGTTAACGTAGAAACATTGTCACAAACTAGGTTTTGTTATCTCATTACTAGTTATAGTAATTGTTTTGTGATTACTGCAGTTGAGTTGGAAGCAATTTGTACACATTTTTTTTTTAATACTGGAGTTGTTTTTGAACATTGGAGTTGCTTTTTCAAAACATATATACATTTGTTAATCCACATTTTTCTACTGATATTGCTTTAAATATCGAACCTTTCCCAATTAAATGGGATCAGCTGATTGGCTCAAATTACTAACTATCTAAAGCGGAACTTCTAAAAAGGTTTTAAAACTGTTTCTTTTTATTTCTGTTGAAGTTTCTCTCTTCAGAGAGACGAAAACATGTCTTGGTTTTAAATAAACTGGTTCTACGTTAAAATTAAATTATAGTACTTCGTGGCTTACAGTCATTTGCGAACAGCTGTTTGGTTCTCTTCTTGGATCTAATTATTTGCTCCCAATTCCTTGGTTTCTTTGATAGTTTTCTCCAGTAAATTCCAGCTCACTGCTTATTACTCTGTGCGTCTATTATTACAGTCATGCCTATCGGCAGAATCTTCTTTCTCCATTCACGTGGCTTAGTTCTTAGTATACTTTCTGCTACTTTTTTGAATATAATATATTGAATATAATATTCTGTATGACTGTTGTTGTTTTACTTAAGGATCTATATCCAGAATCCTGGTCTCTCCTTACGTCTTGAATTAAACCCCTTCTTCATCATCATCATCATCATCCCTTTCCACTTTAAATTGTAGCTTTCTGCTTTGTGTTATATAAAAGAGCTTTATCTGTGTAGCTCTAAAATATCCCCTCAAATCACGTAATCCTAACCTTCCTTGTAAATATATTTCTTCAGTTCTGCAAATTTATTTCTGCACTTCTGATTAATATTTTCTCCATTGTATCATGTTGTCGCCTCACAGTAAGACGCTGTCCGGTTCGATTCTCAGCTAGAGCGTCTTCTGCATGGAGACATGGGTGAATGGGTGCACCTTCGTTGAAGGTTGTGCGTCAGGGCTGGTAACTCCGCACATAAAAATCAACTACCAATCATTAGCGGACCGGAGTTCCGCTGTGGCGACCCCTAACCGGGAAAAGTCGAAAGACACAACAACAACATCATATTGGGAAGATTAGTAAATAACAGACAGCTACCAGAAATGTGATCTAAATTCCACAAGAGCTATTTACAAATTGAATTCTATGGAACTTCTCTGTACCACATGAAAATTACTTTAGGTAGCTCATTAGCAATTGAAAGTACGTGCCCCATGTCTAGCAGTGTTTGTGTGCATATGTGTGTGTACGTGCATTTGTACGTGCAGCAGCACACACACACACACACACACACACACACACACACACACACACACACACACACACACACACACACACACAAACACACACCACACACACACAAACACACACCAGCTTATGTGTTTAACTTCACAGATATGCTCTGTCTCACCCCCCTTTTTGCATGCTTGCTCATAGCCTTTTTTTCAAGTTCTAAAACCTCTCTTCTATCCCCCAAACATATGCAAACAAGCACAGTTTTATAATTTTATTTTATTTATTTATTTTATTTTATTTTACATTTGTTGACCGGGCTAGTCTAGCTGGACATATATCCGTTTACAGTAGAGGCCCGGGGAGAAAAGCTCCAGTATGGATAAAATTACAGTGATTTATAACAATTTTCTTAGTAGATTTATACAAGGTACAAGAGAGGATATCTATCACATTTTAAAAAATAAGGTCAAGTTAACAACAAAAAGCAAGAACTACATACTAAAGATATTAAGAGATATAGGAATCCCTTAGTATTCACCTCTCAAATCCAGAAAGCTTCAGGTAGGGCCAGTAAGGGGACAGGAAGGAAAAATAATAAGGTGTATTGAGACATACTTTCAATCGGGATTGGTACAGGGACATAGCCATTGAGAAGTAAGGTGTGCTTTGATTTGTCTTTTGAAGAGAGAGGTGGACTGAAGAGTCACTATTTCTTGAGGGATTAGATTCCAGTGTTTCCCTATGGAATTAGAAAATAGTGCATCACCAGCTTTATTATGTGATTTAGTTATAGATACTAGAAACTTGTTGGCAGAACGAAGTGTGTTTAGGTTCTTATATGGAGAAATAAGTCTAGCCAGGCTTGGAGTATTTTCAGGGAAGTGAAGGGTTTTATGAATTATAAGTAGTTGTTGGTAAAGTAGGTGGTTATTTAGTTCTAGCCAATTTAGTTGTTTCAGGTTATAACAGTGGTGAGTTCTAAGGGGAGTTGCATTAATGAATCTAGCTATACTGTTATAACAGGTTGAGAGTTTATTGATGTTATTTTTAGAAAGTGTGGTATAAATGGTCGAAGCATAAAAAAGGGTGGAGAGCAGGTGAGTCTGAGCAATGGTTTTTCTGGCTGCTGGGGTAAGGAAAGGTTTAATTCTATAGAGTGTCCCAATTTTTTTATTTACAGCTTTAATAGTACTATTTATTTGTTCATCAAAGTTAAGACGGTTGTCAATGGTTACCCCTAATAGTCGAGTGGTGTTATCAGGGTTAATGCAGGTTGAATTATTTGAGGTGATAGTAAAGAGAGGTGTAGGAGATTTATTAGTAGGAGTAAAGAGAAGGAGCTTTGTTTTTTTGGGATTAAGGAGGAGGCAATGCTGCATAAACCATTTTCAACGTTATGAAAGGTTGTTTGGGTGATGGACTGGAGAGGGAGTATTTATGGCAGAGCAGATCAATGTCAAGTCATCTGCATATTGGATGCAGGTTGCTTGTGGTATGTTCAAATATAGGTCATTAATAAATACTGAGAAAAGAAGGGGTCCAAGGATAGATCCTTGTGGAACCCCTACATTTACTGGGAGTAAAGATGAAAGGTTGTTTTCCCATAGAACTGCTTGTTGCCTATTTTCCAGATAGCTTCTAAACCACTGTAGAGTATGAGAGCTTAAAGAGAGGTTGTTAAGTTTATCAAGGAGTATGTTATGGTTAACCATATCAAAAGCTTTTGATAGATCTATAAATAGAGCAGATGAGAGAAGGTTACTGTTTCGATTTTTATTTATGGAGTCAGTAAAGGACAGAAGGGCAGTGGTAGTACTGTGATGGGGCCTGAAACCATGTTGACAGTCAGCTAGAAGGTTGTTTTGAAGAAGGTAGTTCAGAAATTGTTTGTGTATACACCTTTCCATTATCTTAGCTAATGGGGACAGTAAGGCAATAGGATGATAGTTGGATAATTCAGAAGAAGGGCCCCCTTTATGAAGGGGAATTATGTGAGATATCTTCTAAACTGAGGGGATTTTCCTTTCAGAGATGGTCCTATTTATTAGAATAGATATTGGGTGATAGATAGCTTTAGCAGCAATTTGTAAGTATTCAGAAGGGAGTTGGTCAGCTGATGGGGTGCATGGTTTTAGTTTTAAGAGAAGCTTATATATGATAGAAGAAGACACAGGTTGGATTTGAAAGACATTAGTAGAGGCTGGAGAGGTATCATGTGAGGATGCAGTAGGTGTTGGTAGTGAGTTTGCTAGTGTTAGAATGGCTTCTGTAAAGTAGTTATTAAAGGCATTTGGGATCAGAGTAGAGGTATTAGGGTTAAATCCTGAGGGGGTAGGAGTAGTAGAATGTCCTGGTTTAAGAAGGTTATTTATACCTGACCAAAATTTTTGAGGGGTATTTTGTGTAGTTTGTTGAAGGTGGAGATAAAATTCCTTTTGTCTCTAAGAGTGTCTTTCTTGGTAGTATTTCTTAACTGTTTATAGAGGAGATGGTCAGATGGAGATTTGGTAGCTTTCCATTTGGACCAGGTTTTATTTCTAAGGATCATTTTTTCTTTTGTTTGCTTAGTTAGCCAAGGGGCAGTTTTGGCTTTTATCCTAGTAGAGTGGAATGGAGCATGATAGTCAAGGATTTGCAGAAATTTTGTGTTAAAGAAGGTAACTGCTTCATTAAGTTCGAGGTGTGATAAAGGTGACCAGTCACATGCATGTAATTCAGTAAGGAAGTTATCAGGGTTGAAAAATTTTTTTGAGCGGCATCTTTTAAGTTTATGCATATTAGGAATATTCAGTTTTTGTCTGATCACATATGTAAGTGTGTGATCACTAATACTATCAGGAAGTGTACCTGGAGTATAGTAACTGTGGGCGTTATTAATTAGAATCCAGTCCAGAATTGTTTCTTTCTTATTTGGTTTATGTGTTCTAGTTGTAGTTGTTATTAATTGAGAGTAACCATGGAGATTAATATGGTTAGTAGGTTGCTGGTCTGCACAGGTTTTCCAATCAATGTTGAAATCACCAAGTATTATGGTTTCTTGGGGTAGTTGGCTGGACAGGGAACTGAGTAGGCTTTCTAGCGTTTGGGTATTGTTGCCAGGGGGAAGGTACATACATATTAGATAGATTGCTTTATTGTTGTTTATCTGTAGCTTGATTGATAAAATTTCTGATTTAGGGCTTGTTAATGGAAGTTCCTTAAATTGGGTAATTTGTAGGTTTGATTGTGAAGCATTTTGATAATGAAGCAGCTGTAACTTCTTTAATTTCCTATTTCCTAACTGCAGTGGAATAAATTGACCCTCAAGTACTTCCTATGGCATTAATATCATCCTGACAACCTTTGTGCTGCCAGACACCTGCATTACCTTACAGTTCTACTTGTCCGGCATCTTTTACATATTATCCAGTCTCTCCTCTAAACTATTTTCTCTATTCCTAATATTGTAGAATAAATCCTTAACCTTAAGTACTTCATCCCTTCCTCACATCAGGCAGTCCCCACCCAACCCATGTGGCTTTCCTCACAGGATCACCACTAGTTTCCTCAGTCATGTGTGGTCATAGGTTCATAGGTTGGTACTAGGCTATCAGCCCTAGGGCCTATACAAGCCTAGCCATAACAATTCCCTGGCTATTTCTTCCCACACTATTTACTTCCCTAGACCCCTGTCTAGCATGGTGACTGACATGATCCCCAGGGCGAATTCCCTTTCTCCCACCCAATCGTCAAGGTTCCTTTTGAAGAGGGCCAAAGAGGCACTCTGTTTGACAAGTATGGGCAGTCTATTCCAGAGTCTGGGGAGTCTCTGGGTCAGGAACCTATCCATCCAGCATGTTTTGTTTATTGTGATGACAAGGTTTAGATCCCTGGAGCATGTGGCTCTGAGGGATTGGGATTTCTTTAAGTGTAGTATGTCCAACAGCTCTGGGTTTGACATGGCCTTGTATGTTAAGCAGAGATCACCTCTGAGTAGACGATATGTGACAGAGTATAGCTGGAGTTTTTTAAGGCGGTCAACGTAGGGCATCTGCTTTAGGCCTGTGATTCTTTTAGTGAGGTATTTCTGTGGCCTTTCCAGTTGTTGCAGATGTCTTGAGAGGTACATACCAAATGGGGCGTTGTATTCTATAATGGGTCTAATGAGGGATGAGTACAGTGGGACAAGTACCTCCTTTTTAGTGATGAGATGTGCCACATAGAAGGATTTCCTGACTGTTGTGATGATGTGTTTATCAAAGGTGAGACCACTGTCCACCTGTGTCCCAAAGTCTCTTATCACACTTTTGGCGTTTAGTGTACTGCCACCTATGTGGTAATTCATGGGTACATGTTTTTTTCCCAAAGGGGATAACTATACATTTCTTGGCATTGAGCTTGAGCCCATGGCTCTGGCACCAAGCATCTGTTTCTGTAAGACCCTTTTGTAGAGTATCCACATCATTTGGGGATTCAATAATGGCTTCCAGTTTGCAGTCATCTGCGAACTTTGTTAGCCAGAGTCCCTTAGTGTTGGCCTGTACTTCAGAGAAGTAGATGCCAAACAAGAGTGGTCCCAGGACTGAACCCTGAGGTACTCCACTTGTCACTTGTCTGGAGCTGGATTTGGAGTCGGCTACTTTTACAGTGTGGGTTCTGTCAGTAAGCCAGTTGGCCACCCATTGGGTGACGTAGGGATTAATGCCCAGCTTAGTAAGTTTATCTGTGATTCCAGAATTGGGGATGGTGTCAAAGGCCTTGGCGAGGTCTAGATAGGCCGTGTGGACCACCTTACCCTTGTCCATGGCTCTGGAGACTGATTCGAAGAAGTCAATCAAGTTCAGGAGACAGGATCGGCCCTTCATGAACCCAAACTGGGTGGGGTCCAGTGTTTGAAGGTTGCCAATGTATTTTTTTTATAAGTTCCATGATAATACGTTCCATGGCCTTGCAGATAAGGCTCGTCATACGGATGGGACAGTAGTTTCTGGGATCCAAGGTGGATCCTCCCTTGTGGAGTGGGATAACTGTAGCTCTGCGCCACTCAGTGGGCATGAAACCTGAGGTGAGGCTATGATTAAACATGACACTTAGGTGAGGTGCCAGTTCATATTGCAGTTCATGTAGTACACATCCCTGGATGTCATCTGGTCCCATGGATGCTGCATTCTTAGCTTCGGAGAGTGCGCTTTTTACCTGTGTGGCCGTTATTACCAGAATTTGGCAATCTTCTGGTACTGAGATGGGCAGTTTGGGGGGTGAGAGGGGGGTGAAGTTGGCACTGAATCGATCTGCAAAGATATTGGCAATATCCTTGGGATCAATATATTTAATGCCATTCTGTTTTAGCTCAGAGCAGATCTGACCATTGCCATTTAGATTCTTGACATAGTTATAGAATGCCTTGTGGTTGTCTTTGGAATCTCTGGCAATTTTATTTTCGTAACTAGCTATGGAGGATTTTATGAGGGATCTCGGTTTCTTACTGAGGCTGGTAAGGGAGTTTTTCCATCCTGGGATTTTCCTCTTTTCTGCAACAGTTTCTTCCTTTTGTTGTAAAGTTTGTTTATGGCAGGGGACCACCAGATTGGCTTTCTTTTTTTGGAGGAGAGCATCTTGGTTCTATTTGGGATGGCACGATTCATGCATGAGTGGATGTTCTCATACAGTGCCTTACTGTAGGATTCAGCAGTCAAACTTTCAGTTCCGTCTGCATGGGTGTTATGAAGTTTGTCACTTCTGACTTGAGTAGCATGAAGTTGGCTTTGGGGATGTTTTTTATGGAGGTTTCCTTACTGGGGGGTGGGGGTGGGATGTGGATGTTAAGGGTGATTAGCTTATGGTCAGACCTGACTAACGAGGGGGTGACCATAGGTGTGGAGCATCGATTTCCCATGTTGGCAATAACCAGGTCAAGGATATTGGAGCCCCTAGTGGGACTATGAATTAGTTGATCCAGGACATTGGAATTTATGAATTCCAAGAACCGTTGGGCAAAGGTGTTGGTACACGAGTAGTTTTCCAAGTTAATGGCAGGGTAGTTAAAATCACCCAGTATTAGGGTGTTTGGTTCTATCTTAATATTTTCCAGTATGTTTAGAAAGGTGTAGTGCGAATCTTGGAGCATGGTGGGGGATCTTTAGCAAGCTACAATTTGGATTGCAGTCTTACCTAGTGTTAGTTGCACCCGGAGAATTTCAGACGCATTGTGTTGGGCAACTAGCCTGGTGGTGTGAATATCTTTGGTGAATATGGACACTCCTCTACCTTTAATGTTTCGGTCCTGGTTTGGTGGCCAAAAAGTGTGGTAAGAGTTGTAGCCTGGTATTGCAGGGATGCTCTCTGGAGCCTTGAACCAGGTCTCAGTTACTGCACAGATATCGATGTTCTCCATTTGTAGGAGTGCCTTGAGAGAGTGCATTTTGAGGTTTAGACTTTTAGCATTGAGTAGCATTGCCTTCAGATTTTGCATGCTTGTACCTGTTACGGTGGTGGTTTTGTCCTTTGAACTTTGCCTAAAAAAGGTGCTATAGGGGTGGCAGGAGCCTTAGCCAGTAACCTAAATCCCAGGGGCGACAGGTGCAGACCATCTCTGGCAAAGCATCGTGGTCTGTCGATCATGTCATCCCAGGCAGACAGATACTGGATCCCCTTTGAATGACACCAGAAGCTTAGCCAATTGTTGAAGTCAATCATTTTGTCCTTATATTGTGGTATCATTCTGGGCGAAGGCAGAATGCTTCTCAGGGCATTGTCATACCTGCCTGGGCCACATGATCCGAGAGCTCTTCCATGTCTCTTTTCATGTAGTCCATGGAGGTACGTCTCAAGTCATTCACTCCAACATGGACAATGACAGAGCCATATTTGTACTTGTTGTGGAGTGACTTGATTGCATGCGTTATGTGGCGGATCCTGGCACCAGACAGGCAGCTGACTGTAATTTTCCCCTTGTTCAACCTGGTGAGTGGGACATCAGTGTGCCGGACTATACAGTCACCTATGACTAAAGTGTTAAGTACGTTGTCTTGCCTTAAGGGCTGTTGCTGGGTGGCACACTGGTATTGTGAGCTATGTGACACTTTGGTTGTGATTGGTGTTTGTTTGCATTTCAGATTCGGAGGTCCTTGTTGCTTGGGCAGGTTACTGTTAAGGACCTCCACAAATGTGGATTTAGTGTTGCTATATGTGGGTGTTGGTGGTGTGGGTTTAGAAGGGCTATGTGTTGCTTGAGGTGTAGTGTGGGTGTTAACCTTCTCCTCTTGACTGTCTAGCACAATCTTGGGTGGAGAGAGCTTTGCTTCCAGTTTGGCTATGTAAGTGCATCTCTCGCAGGTTGTAGTGTTGGTGGTAGGAGGAGAGGGTTGTCTGTGTACATGAGGCAATTGCTGCATTTCTCCAGTATGCCCAGATTCACCAGGTGGACAGGAGAAATCACCAGAAGCTGACCATTGGACATGCCTGGTTTGGTGCTTTTTTTTTTTTTGTAAAGTACAGGAGCTGTTTTCTCTTACCTTAGCAAGGTACTTTGCAGTTATAGGCTGTTTAGTGCCTACGATTAATTTCTCCTTATTAACAAGGAGAGTTGAGTGCTTGTATCAGTTTAAGGCTTCCTAGTGCTTTCCAGCAGGTATTAGCGCAAGTGCTAGTCACAGGGATGTTTAAAGGTAAGATGAAAAAAATGTACACTGCAGTGTGCACTAGAGTAATCTGATGTGAAAGTAGGTAACTTAAGTTTTACCTGTTTAAAAACTTAAGGTTTAGTGGAGAGTTACTATTTTTAAAACAGCAAGATGGATTGAAAGGGGTGGTTTCTTTTGTATTCTGGTACTATGGAATGCAGTAGGATGGCCAATGAATTTAAATAGTTGAAGGGGAGTGATTTCAAAAATGATCAAGATATCCTCCCTAAACTATTAAAAGCTTATAGCACCTTAAGCAATAACTTGCATGCACCTTTCAGAAGCAGCATACAGCTGTATGTAGGTTCATAGAGTAGTACTAAGTTAACTCCCCTTGTGGGCCATTTTAAGCCTAGCCAATTACCTCATGCAAGGATCAAACCCTGCACCTCATGTCTCTAAGGTAAACACCTTAACCATTATGCAAGCCTACCACCCTGTAAACAGATGGAAAAAATTGACTAGTAACACATTTCTGCCTATCTCAAATCAAATTTTATTTACTCATTCAGACCTGAGCATTTTAAATTTCAAATAAAAATAAATGCAGCAATAACAGTCTGAAGTCAGCCCTGAAATCAATAAAATGAATCATAAAATTCTACAAGAACAATAAGTTAAAATGGAAGTCAAAGTACTGATGAAACAAATCTGTCTCATTAACACCTATGTGGGATGGAATGTCACACCTCTAGCAGCCCATACACATCCTTGCATTCCAGAGCATTTTCTGAAAACTAAATTTAAAAAAGTATAAAATAAACAAATGTAAATATTTTGTACTAATAAAGATATTACAACTGTACAAATAGCAATGTTATTGGTAGGAAGCATTATTTACTGTGATACTAGTCAATATATTCATAGTTTTATCCATAAATGCTACAGTATATTATAATGCACACAAACCTAGAATGATATTTTTATGCTAAATGTTCACAAATAAATCGTCGTATCTTGGAAACTTTACAACCTAGACAAATATTGTGAGAATGCGTTTGCTATACAGACATCAGCTTTGACACGACAAGAAAGTTCTCTCCAAGTACATGTTTTTTGAGACATTTACAGAAATATGAAAGCATTTGCTTAATTGTATAATTAACAATATAATACTGAACATCTCTTACAATGTGCTACTTACAATGCAGATATCAGAGGCAGTTTCCTTTAACAAACCGTAAGATTTCACCTGACGACATGCGTTCGTTTGTAACTCGTGGTTTGTGGTATACATATGGAAACACTGCTTATTTTCATAATTCCAGAAAGGAAATTCCTGCCAAACCACAAGTCCACAAGCAACACAAAGCGGTAGTTGTGACCACAAGTCCAAGAACAACACGTTGATCTTGGACTCGTGGTCAAAACTACTGCTGTGTTGCCTTTGCACTCGTGGCTTGGCAGGAACTTCCTTTCTGGAGTTGGTTTGCTGACCGTAAGAGGCGGAATCTACTTTTGGTTTCTTCTTTCAGTATCACTGTTTGACTTTCCCGCCGCCTTTCCAGCCTTGTTTACTGGTTGTTTATTTTCATAATTACTAACAAAGAACTAGCAACATTTCCAGTACAGTGTGATATAAATGGATATTGGCAATGAAATTTCCTGTCTCCCACCATGGCATTTCACATCCCTCAATAGCATGTAGGTCTCTCAGTTCTGAAAAAATGAACATAAATATGAAAATATGAATAATAAGTGGCAAATACTGATTAATTTCTCCACTGTAGAGCATCCTAGATTAGCAATCTTAGTGTCATTTTGTTAAACTTCTTGCTCTTTCAAATACTGCTCATGTTAGCTGGTAAGTCACTTAGTTAAAACAGCCAGATCCAAAAAGCATCTAGGCCCCATTAGGAGCTGTGGGTGTTAACTAAAAGCATACGAAAAGCTATAGGCTTGAATGAGTTAAGGACCTCTTAAAGCGCTCTCTTGCAGGGTTCTCATTGTTCAGACATGGCAAGCAGTTTCAAGGGTATGATGACTTCTACGCAAAGCACTGCTTCAAAGACTATTGCAGGTTATACTCAGGGAGGGATCAGTAGCAGTCAGAGTCCAGGTGAGTGTATTAAAATGGTTGGTAGGTGCCCAATGTGTTTGGAGACAGGCAGAACCTGAGTCATGAAGTGCTACGTAAGTTGACCTAGACCTTGTGCGTAACCCTTCTGGACAGCCAGTGCCTTCAGTACAGTACAAGTATAATATGAATATATCCATCAAGCTAGGCAAGAGTCATACTGCTAACCTATGAACCTATGAACTTCGGTGCCCACCGCAAGACCTCAAGGTCAGCCTTAGCAAGCCTCCAGTATGGAGAGTAATGACAGTCACACTGACCACAGAGCAAGGCATGCACAGCTGTAATAAGGTCCAAAACATGCATAGCTGTACTATGGTCCAAGACGTGCACAGCTGTAATATGGTCAAAAGCATCCCCAGATATACTAAGCTCAAGGCTTGTTGTGCAGCTTTAATAAGGAACAAAACCTTCACAGCTGTAATAAAACATACTGAGCTATAATGAGGCACAAGCCATGCACAGCTGAAACAAAGTCTTTATGATGAACAAGGGACTAGATTCTAGGGATGCTTCTCAGGTGATGTTGCATTAAAAAGATCAAGCTGCAGTCATCATTAGGTCCATCAGTAACATATGTAAATCAAACAGCATTCCTAAGCTTCAGCCCCAATACACAAATTCAAACCAGTCCTCACTGAGGGCATTACAGACCGATGGTTGGTCACTACCCAAGTCTTACCTGAATTAAGTTTCAGATTGTTTTGCCTCATCCATACATACAGCATTCCAACTGCTGGAAGCACATTCAATAGAAAACACTCTGCTGAGGAAACGAGATGTAAAGCTGGATATCATTAGGGCATGAATATACGATAAACCCTTTCTATAGATGAGTTCTTTCACTGGAAGAATGTAAACAGTGAACAATGGATCCAAAATCTGACCCCTGCACAACTGCGTATTGCAAAGAGAAACTAAGCAATTATTTATAATCTGAAGCAACTCTCTGTGTCTGTCATTAAAGGTTAGAGGCAAACCAGTCAAGGACTCTAACAGATAATCAGGGCGAATACACAGATGTTCAGTAAAGACTCTATAGTTAACAACACTGAATGTTACCAAAACCTCAAAGAAATCCATGATGGAATAATAGTGTTAATCTTTGAGCATTGTGAGGTCTGTAAGCAACTTAGTGCATTTTTAGAAGTGTCTCAGACTCAAAATCTGGACTGATTAGGATTGAGGAAGACAAAAGATGCCTGAAATGTCTGAAGCTTGACCCATACTACTTTGTTAATAATAACTTTGACCCAAATTGATAGGTTATAGCTAGGGTGGAAACTTTCCATGCTATGCATTTCAAGAACTGGTCTCTTGAGAAAAGGAGTGATCTTTAATACCAATGAAAAAGCATTAATCATTAGAAATAAACATTTGGTATGGAAATTGACTAAATCAAAATAGGGGAAGCCACCTCTAGTAGTAGACCCATAGTGAGCAGTGTACCCAAAGGATCGGTCTTGGGGCCTCTAGTGTTTGGGATATATTTTTCTGAGCTGCAAGCCAAACCAGTGTCCTGTGGCTGACCAAGTTTGCAGATAACTAGAAGCTGGGTGCTGTCCTAAATTCCCGTAGTGATGTGTACATCCTCCAAGAGGGCCTTACTCAAACTAATGACTGGTGCCAGAAGCATGGTCTCAAACTGAATGCCAAGAAATGCATCATTATTCCATTTGTGGAAAATGGTCCCCCCAGTAATTATCACATTAATAACAGCATGCTAAGCATGCAATCAGTCATGAGGGACATGGGCACCCAGGTTGATAGCAAACTGACTTTTGACCACCACGTTGACTCAGTTGTACAGAAGGTTTTCTACATGGCCCACCTTATAAGTAAGGATGTTTCATCCAGGAACAAGGAGGTCATAACATCCCTGTACTCCTCCCTTATCAGACCCATTATCGAATACAATGTCCCCTTTGGCATGTACCTTGCCAAGCACATGCAGCAGCAGCTGGAGAGACCACAAAGGTTCCTGCCCAGGAAAATCCAGGGTCTCAGACATCTAACCTACACAGATAGGTTAAAAGCCATGTCCCTCTACTCAGTCTCATACAGACTGCTCAGAGGTGACCTGTGTCTGGCATACACGGATGTCTCAGACACAGCCTTGATGGAGTTGCTGCATATCTATAGGTCAAACTCCACACTCGGCGCAACACACACATAAGGCCTCAACCTGGTGTGTGACATTAATAGAACTTGTTGGTGGGATAGATTTGTATCCCAAAGACTCCCCCATCTGTGGAATAGACTCCCTCTCTCCATGTCAAGCAGAGTACCTCACTAACCATCTTTAAAAGGAAAATGGATGACTGGATGGGAAATAGAAAATACACCCCTGCGATCTCACCTGTGTCCCTGCTGGACAGGAGAAACAGGTGCTGACTTTGTGAGAACATGGGTGAAATTCTTGGCTAGGCTTATAAGGGCCTATAGGCTAATAGCCTAGTATCAGCCTATGAACCTATAAGCAGAGGACACCGAAGCAAGATCATATTAATCTGGGTAGAACTAGGTTCAGTTTGCATGTGATGTTTGAGTAGTAGACATAAGAAAACCTAGTCAAAGCCCAGTTCAAGCAGCAACATAATGGACTAATGCTTATCTTAGCAGACAGCTTAGACAGTTTCTTACCTAATCCAGGAAAAATTACAGCACTTTGACATACCATTGACTCTATCAAGATCTTCTCAGAAATGAGTTTAAAAGAGTGATTCCATAGGAATACAAACTCCACCAACAATTAAAACGTCATGAAAGGTCATGAAAAGAATCAACTTCAGTGGAGTAGAGGGATAAAGCCCTGACTATAGCCCAGCAAACCCAGGTTTGAATAACAGCTCTGGTGACTGACTGACTAGCAGGCAGGGATAAGTGTACTAAGTCCTGGGTGGGCGGACATTTATCACTGACACTCCCTTAGGGGGAGTATGGATCAAAGAAAGGAGTTGCCCTTTTTTTAAACAAGAAACAACTTTATTAAATTATCATGTATGACAAAAGCAATCTTATATTTATATAAATGAAAATAAACCATAGCGACACAATCGCAGTTGCAAACATTATACATTACAAACCATGACAACACAACTGTACCTGCAAATGTTATACATTGCATATAATACATCCAGTCATTGTCAGTCAATCATTACATAGCTCATTCAATTCCCACTTTCTTTTAAATCATGTTCCTCCTCTGCATGTATTGTTCCCACAATTCCTATTTTTGCTATGTAATTTAATCCTACCCTTTTTAAACATCCCCATTCCAATCGGGTTATCTTTGTTACTATCTTTGCTACTTCTCTTAAAGTTGGTTTAGACTTTGATTTCCATTTTCTAGCAATTTCTTTTTTTGTCAGCCATCGTAATTAGACTCAGTAAGGCCTTACCATGTCTAGGCAATTCCAATTCTGTATCATAGCTCAAAAAATAATTTCCAACGAAATAAACTCCTTAGGTGCACAATAAAGTTCCAGACAGTAGGACCATTCACAAATTAATTTTATTTTAACACATGAAGCATAAAATGATAACATCCTACACACGAAGCACAACATTTCAAGGTAACTTTTGCTCATTCAAATGTATGTAGTGCCATCTAGTGACCATTAAAATTCATTACACCCTATTAAAACAACTCTGTATAAAATATACCTAAGACTTTTCTTATATATAAATAACAAATAATTTGTTAACTAATAAACATTTAATAAAATCAATGTTGGTGAACTTCCTAAAAACCCATGAATAAAATTGAAATCTTACAATGAAATATTATTTTGTTAAAATATTAATATAACTTGGTGAAATATGAAGAAATAAAATACTTTACTTAATGCCAATAAGGTGAAAAGGGTAAAAATAAGGATAAAGAGTGGGGTAAAATACAAGGTTAATAGTGGGACTTATAGCTTAGCTGCTCTCAGTTTTAAAAGTGGGGCTATTGATATATGGTCATTTAGCCCCGGATGTCTATTAGCTTGTAAAATGACCTGCCACCAGAGCTCCTTATACTCTGTCCTTTCTTCCCATACACCTCCCCTCTCATCATTCTTTACTTTTTCTAACACAAAGAAGAAAAATCATGCATTTTCACAATTTTGGGTATGTCTGTATAGAGCGTTGGTTTCTTTTTTACTTAGTATATCGTATATGTGTTCGTAGATTCTTCTTTTTAGCTTGTGTTTAGTTTTTCCTACATAAAAAGCCAGGCAGGCTCTACACTTAGCTAACTGCACTAAGCCAAAGTCATCACAATTGTAATATTCCTTTCCTACTAATGTTGTCTTCCTACTTTCTAAATTTATGAATTCCTTGTTAACAATGTAAGCACACTGAGAGCAGTGCCCACATTTGTAAGTTCCATTTTTTCTTTTATTGCTAGGACTGTTTGAGGTATAATGTTCTAGCAGATTCTACAAATTGTAGGAATTATTGTATACCACCCTTAACTTTTCCTTACTAATTTTGTCTAAATCAGTAATAGAAGTAAACCTATTCCATTCTTCTTCCAAAAAATTTCTCACCATAGCTGACATTGCATTGAGTTCCATCACCAGTGCCCTACTGAAATTTTCCTCCTGCTTATTTTTTCCTATTATTACCTCATCTTTGCCCAAGATCGGGTTAAATTTCCCTGTTCTACCTTGTGAAACTTCTTTTTCTATATGTTCCAAAAGACTGACTGGGTATTTTTTTAACGGAAACATTTGATTAAGAATTTTAATTTCTTCTATAAAATCTTGCTCCTCAGAGGTCATTCTCAAAGACCTTATATACTGACCTCTGGCTAAATTCTGCTTTTGGTGTGCTGGGTGTGCACTGGTATAATGTAAGCATGAATTTGAATAGGTTGCCTTTCTATATACTCTGGAACAAAGTTTACCTTTTTTTTTTTTTTTATAAATTTCTGTGTCCAGGTATAATAACTTCTCCTTACCACATTGTGTGTAAACCTCAAAACATCTGTACTACTATTCAGAAAACCTATACATTCAATTATTTCTTCACTGGATGCTATCCAAAAATACAAATGTCATCCAAGAATCTTTTGTATAAATGCCATTTATGGCTGTATATTGAATTTAAAATCAACTTTTCCTCCCACTTTGCTCAAACAAGATTTGCATAAGTTGGGACACATGCTGCACCCATTTGCACACCTTTAATCTGCTGAAAATATTCACCCTTGAAATATAAAAAAATATATTTTAAAACTAAGTCTATTAAATGTAAAATTACCATACATTCATCATGAGTCAAACTATTGTCTTCAAACATTACTTCTTCCGGAAATGCCAGCCCTTCCTCATGTGGTATTACTAAAAACAAATCTACAACATCCACCGTTAGGAAGGTCAATTCCTCCCTATACAAATCTTGCTTAATGCATCTTAAAAAGTCCCATGAATCTCTGAGGATGTTATTTCTTTTTAACCACAACTTTTTTAGCCTGCTATCTACAAACTTGGCAAGGGGCAGAGTTTTTGATCCCTCCACTGAGACTATTGACCTCAAAGGTGGGTCTATTCCATTTTTATATGTTTTAGGTATACCAAAAATGGATGGTATCCTTGGTTTTTCCACTTTTAAAAATGTATAAGTCTTGCTGTCTATAAAATTTTCAACTAGTAAGTCTTCTAACACCATGTCCACTCTACGATAAGCTATATTAATCTCATTCTTCGAAATAGTAGAGTACCTAGAGGTGTCTCTTAAAATCTCATTAATTTTACCTTCGTATATAAGTGAATCCATTAATACCATCCCCCACCTTTATCCGGTTTCATAACTCTAATTTCTGAGTTATTCCTTAATTCCTTTAAAACTGAATTTTCCTTTGCATCTAAATTGGCTTTATACCCCAGCACACCAAAAGCAGAATTTAGCCAGAGGTCAGAATATAAGGTCTTCAAGAATGACCTCTGAGGAGCAAGATTTTATAGAAGAAATGAAAATTCTTAACCAAATGTTTCCGGTAAAAAAATGCCCAGTCAGTCTTTTGGAACATATAGAAAAAGAAGTTTCACAAGGTAGAACAGGGAAATTTAACCCGATCTTGGGCAAAGATGAGGTAATAATAGAAAAAAATAAGCAGGAGGAAAATTTCAGTAGAGCACTGTTGATGGATTTCAATGCAACGTCAGCTATGGTGAGAAATTTTTTGGAAGAAGAATGGAATAGGTTTACTTCTATTACTGTTTTAGACAAAATTAGTAAGGAAAAGTTAAGGGTGGTATACAAGAATTCCTACAATTTGAAGAATCTGCTAGAACATTATACCTCAAACAGTCCTAGCAATAAAAGAAAAAATGGAACTTACAAATGTGGGCACTGCTCTCAGTGTGCTTACATTGTTAACAAGGAATTCATAAATTTAGAAAGTAGGAAGACAACATTAGTAGGGAAGGAATATTACAATTGTGATTACTTTGGCACTACTTACATTTGAATGAGCAAAAGTTACCTTAAAATGAAATGTTCAGAAGTAATGTTTTTAACATTTTTTTTCATGGTTTTACAATGATTTTAACATTTTTACATTAATAAGTCTGTTCAGAAGAAAGTAGTAATGTTTTTATTTATTTTCATTCATGTTTCATACATTTACATAATACATCGCTGCTTTATACGTTTTGGTATAACGATCTCTTTAAGAATTAATTAAACGTGTTAGTTGTTTACAGCTGTTCTTTCAGTATAAAAGGGACTCAATTTTTATAAAAACCCACATCTGAGGAAGTGTTACAAATGAAAACATATGTTTTAGCGTTTATGTGCTTCGTGTGTAGGATTTTATCATTTTTTGCTTCGTCTGTTAAAATAAAATGAATTAGTGAATGGTCCTACTGTCTGAAACTTTATTGTGCACCTAAGGAGTTTATTTCTTTGGAGATTTCTTGTATTTTTTGGACTCTTTGTCATTCTTCTGGTTCAAAAAATAATTTCTTTAGTTTTACCAATTTGATCACCTAGCATCTCTGACAGAGAAATCTGCAGAGAATCTTTAAAGTCTGCCAACTCATTACTCTCCCAGAAAATATGTTCCCAGTTACCTATTACTACCCCATCACAACTCCAACATTTACTGTCTACCTGAGGAAAAAATCTTTGGAGTCTGCTTGGGGTATAAAAAAAAACTATGTAAACACTTCCAAGCAAAGATCCAACATCCTCAGCCCATCTTCATGTTTTTGGAAGTGGGAGAAAAAACAAGAGTACTTGAAGAAAGCCCACATATACACAGGGAGAATATGTAGCCTCACATAGTCAATGATCACAGGTCAGGACTGAACTTGTACTTTGAAACCCTCAGGCAGAAAGCTTAACTAATACATCACAAGTCTGCCTATGATGAAGATAATTTATTTTATTTAACATTTGTTAACCGGGGGTGTCTGACTGAGCCGAAAAGGCCCTTTTTCAACAGAGGCCCGGGGAGAAAAGCTCCACATAGAAAAATTACAGATACATTTAGTTATTTAGACATAATCAGTATACATACAAAAATTACAAGAGACATGTTTTTACAGTGGTATGCAGCACATCAACAGTTACAGTGGAGAGAACAACCAAAAAAATATTAATTTAAAATTAAAGGTAATTAATAGATTTGTGGTGTACAGCTGAAATTTGGAACGCAGGTAGAATACATACATAGTACACAGGTACAGTACATACATTGCAGATTAGCCAGTGTTTGTGAGTAAGATTGAAAACTATTATCAAGTACTCTAGGTTTAGTATGTGTACCTTATCCGCTTTCACTAGCCTGGGGAGCAATCATGGCACTTCCAACTTTGCTTGCGATGTTGCCTGATGAGGTCTTTAAAGGAGGCTTTGGATGATGTGTTTTGAATGCTAGTGGGGACAGAGTTCCATTTTTTTAGCCACTGAACTACTATATAGTGCATCTCCAAAGCTATTGTAGCTGTTGGTGACTTCTAGTAATAGTTTGCTTGATGATCTAAGAGGCCTTTTGGCTGAGTGATGTTGTACTAGGTTTTTGAGGGCAGGACACTTATTGGAGAGGTAATAGATCGAATGACAGAGGCAGAACTGATTGTAGGTTAGGAGGTTGGGCAGTTCAAACCAGTGGAGCTGTCTCAAAGCAGTACAGTGATGAGTTCTATATGAGCAATTTGCAGCAAAGTGGGCAATTTTGTTATAGCAGGCTTCCATTTTGCTTAGTTCAGTTTTGTTGAGATTAGTCAGAATGGGACATGCATAGAGTAGGGTGGATAGAAGCTGGGAGCGAGCAATGGCTGATCTTGTGTTGTTGGTAAGAAATGGTTTGATACGGTAGAGTGATCCCAGTTTGGCATGTACTTTTTTTAATAGTTAAGTTGAGATGACTATCAAATTTTAGGTGGGAGTCTATGGTTATTTCCAATAGCTTAGCCTGTGCCACTGGAGCAATTGGAGTAGCATTTGTGGAGTAGATAGTGAATTGACTGTTATCAGTGTTTTTGTTAGAACTGGTTATAATCATAGGCTGAGTTTTCTTTGGATTAAGGATAATTTGGGCTTTGGTAAGGTAGTTTTCAATGTCAGAGAATGCTAGCTGAGTTGTTTGCAGGTGGGTGGGAATGTTTTGTGCAGTACAGATTAAGGTAGTGTCATAGCATACTGAATGATAGATGCATGCTGTGTGGAGATATGGAAGTCATTTGTGAATATTGTGAATAGTAGTGGTCCTAAGATGGAACCCTGTGGGACTCCTATAGTTATGGGCAGCTGAGGAGAGAGAGAATTTTCCCATTTCACAGCTTGGTACCTGTCAGTTAAGTAGCTCTGGAACCAGGTAAGAGTGGGATTTGATAAGTAATATTGGTTTAGTTTGTTTAACAGGATTTGGTGTGAGACTGTGTCAAATGCTTTGGACATTTCCAAAAAAAGAGTTGACACCTGCAGGCCTTCATTTTTGAGATGGTTTACTGTGTCTGTGAAGCAGAGGAGGGCTGTAGTGGTAGTATGGGCAGGTCTGAAACCATGCTGAGTAGGTGACAGGATGTTGCTGTCTAGGAGATATTTTAGCATCTGGGTATGGATGCATTTTTCTAGGATTTTGGCCAGGTGGGAGAGTAAAGCAATAGATCTGTAGTTATTAAGTTTGGTGGAGGTCCCGCCTTTATGTATGGGTGTAACATAGGATATTTTCCAAAGTTTGGGCACATAGTTTTCAACAACTGATCTGTTTATGAGAGTGGAGATTGGGATAGCAATATCATCTGCTGTGAGTTTCAAGAAATAGCTGGGGAGTAGGTTGGCTGCTGTTGATGAGGTTTTTAGTTTGGAGAGCATGCTTTTGAAAGTGGTCAAAACTGTTTTGAGGGTAAAGCTTGTATTAGTGTTATTTGTGTTGGGGGGATACTGAAGAAGGAACTGTCCTGTGATACTAAGGATAGAATTGAGTTCACAAAGTGGGAGTTGAATTGTGTTTCGATGGGAACTTTAGTGTCAGGGGTGGTTGGTTTGGGGGTAGCCTTTTGGGTGGATTTTAGTAGCTGGTTTACATTTTTCCAAAATTTTGGGGGGTTGTGTTGGTATGTAGTTTGTAATGTTGTGTAGTAGGATTTGTTGTCCAGCCTAATGTATTTTTTGCACGGTTGCGCAGTTCTTGGTTAGTTAGGCTTTGTGTTTCTTTGTTTTTTTTTTTATAGTAAAGCCAGGCAGAGTCTCTGGACTTGAGGATTTGTTTGGTTTCTTTAATAAGCTAGGGGTTTGTAGAGGTTCTAACCTTGATTTTGCGCAATGGAGCGACAGTGTCTAGGTGTTGTAGAAATGTTTTGTTGAAATATGCTACAGCCTGGTCAAGTGGGAGGATTTTTAGGGGGGGGTCCAGTCACAGTTACAGAGTAAAGTGTTGAGGATCTCAGGAGAGAATTTTTTTGTGTTTCTAGTGGATATATAGTTAGTAGTTTTGCATATGCTTGTTCTACTACGTATAAAGTATATTATGTTGTGGTCACTTAAGTTGTCTGGGAGACTGCCTGCGTGGGGGTACAATGTGGGGTGGTTAGTTAGGACCCAGTCAAGGATGGATTCCCTTTTAGATTTTTTATCACATCTAGTTGGAATTTGGACTAGCTGCTGGTAGCCATGGAGATTTATTAGATTACTTGGTGGTTCTGATATACAGGTGAACCAATCTAGGTTGAAGTCCCCCAGAATAAGGGTTTCTTTTGAGTATGTAGAAGAACACCAGGATAAGAAGTCTTCAAGGCTAGCAGGTGTATTACCAGGTGGAGTATAGATCACATTTGTGGTGATGACCATTTTAGGGTGAAGTTGAAGTTGTGAGATAAGTATGTCCCAATTATTGGGGGAGGGGTAGGAGTTTGGTAATTGGCATACAGTTAAGTTGGACTTGTACAGTAAGGCAGTTCCACCCCCTTTACAAAGTGGTCTGTCTTGTCTAATGATGTAGCCGGTAGGGAGAACTTATGAGTTAGCTATGTTTTTATTTAGCCAGGTTTCTGTTAAAGTAACTATGTCTGGGGGGGTAGTGTGCTATTGTGGCCTGGAGTTCAGGTATTTTATTATTGATACTTCTAATGTTAATATTTAGCATTAAAAGATGGTTGGTTTTGCTGCTGTTGTTGATTTGCCCAGGGATGAAGATAGTGGGGGTGTTATGTTCTGACATTTGTGTTGGAGCAGTTTGTGTTGGACAGGATGGATTTGGGCCTGGGTTGGGGTGGATATTCTCACTTATGCTGAGCCTGGTGTTAAAATGATGATACAGATGTTGGAGTTTGGTGAGGAGTATGAGAAAGTATTGTGTTTTTTTGGAGTAGGAATGAGAGCATATGTGTTTAGTTCTGAATTGGTCCATTATGTAGCTCTTGAACAATTGTGGGCAGATATTATAATGTGCGGTGTCTGTATATGAGACCGCATAATGTAGTGTTGTGGTACTAAGTTCAGGGATATTGCTAGAGTGATAACTTGTGGTGTTATAAAGAATTATGAGAAGACAGATGACTGAGACTTTTCAGACTTTTCATGATTCATTTATTTTCATTTTTTACACTTCATGTACAAAATTTTAGTTTTCTTCTTGTTTTAAAAAAAATTAAATTTGATTATGTTTGCTTTTTCCCAGATTTTACCTCCCTAGTAGCTGTCCCTCTCCTTTTGGCTCCATTTAACAGACATATGCTCATCCTTACACTTTTTGTAAGGGAAAAGCCTCAGGCATCACCCAAAAGCATTGGAAAGATTTCTAATTGGGAAGCTGGGTGTAGTGGGCACAGCAGTGATAGCAGTTAGTGGACATTTTATATTTGGCACCAGCAACACCATCATTTGTGACATTTATTTGCTCAAGTTTATTTTGTGACAGTGACTTATTATTTTCCATATTAAAGACATTTTCCAAAAAATAAATAATGCAAAACTTTGTTTACTAATTTTATTTTTTCTTTCTACTGGAACAGGAACCTGTGACTCACCTGTAACCTGCGGAAGATGTCAAGAAGAGAGAAGATTCTATACTTCCTGAGAGTCGAGAAGCACAATTGGACAATTGGATGAACTGGATGGGGGTGGTGGTGAATGGATGTGATACAAAGTAGGCTAAGCAAATCATGTAGCAGACATATTTATAAATCAGCAGACTGATAATAAGTTACAAAAGTTATTTATTTTCAGATAGCCATAGTTAATTATTATGGCACAGAACATGAGCAATGAATGTATCTGATTTATTTACTGAGATTTATTTATTTATTTGGTTCTCAGCTTGGAGGTGGTCTTAGGTGCCATGTGGCCTAGCTACACCACTGAGACATACAATATTAATTTTAATTTAATTTATTTAAGTTTAGAAAACAGAATTGTGAAAATGATACAGACAGGGGGATTTGAATATATTCAAACTGTGATGTATGAGAGTAAATATATCAGTGTGTTCAAAGTCAGAATCTAATAAACATGTAAGGTGTACTTAAGTCTTATAAACCCTGCACTGAGTAAATTAAACCTCTTATCTCATAGACTACCCACCCAGTGTTCTAAACCTTGGTTCTAGGTGATTGTTACTGTTGAAGTGACTCACAGATCTCATGTGCAAAATGGGAAAAAAGGGGTTGTGGGTGGATGGATGGATGGATGGATATCTTTACTTTTATATTCATTATATTTATTTATTTTTTTGTCATTTATTAACGGGGTTAGTCCAGCTGAGCCAAATGCCCATTTTCAGTGGAGACCCGAGGAGAAAAGCTACAGAAAGAACAAGGTATCAACATGCATAAATTCAAAAAACAAAAATAATTACATAGCTATAGCATACATTAAAAAGGAAAAATTACATGGTTATATTGTTGCACTTATTTACAGTAACAGAAGTTACATGAAAAGTATATATAAAAATAAAAATACTGAGAGAACAGCAGATGAAAGTTTGTAGAAAATAAGTCGGACTTAGGTTCACCCTAGTATGTCATAATATTACAGAAAACAGAGCTAGACTATTAATAGATACATGATATTGTTTCTATTAACAGAGAGTACAGGTAGTAAAAGGCTGAAAGATTTAGAGTAATGGCAGGTAAGGAGAGGTGTGTGTTGGGGGAATTAAGTAGGATGTGGCATGGAGAGGAGCTAGTATTATATAGGTAGTTTTCAAGCTCAATTCTGAAGTGGGTCACACAATTCATGTTACAAGTATTTGGTAGGAGGTTGTTCCAGGCTTGGGACACATAGAGAGAAGTTTACCAATGTTTTTGTTGGTTTTATAGATATTAAGAAGGCCTTGATCAGAGCTGCATAGAGTTCGAGACGGGGTGTAGAGAGAGAGATATGAGAGAGGAGAGAGAAGGACAGGCTGAGGGTTTGTATAGAAATATATGAGTAAACTGTAGCTGGGAAAGGAGAAGAAGCTGGGTGAACTCAAGCCATTTAAGCTGTTTTAAAGCAAGGCAGTGATGGGATTTGTATGGTTGATCTCTGGGAAATCGAGCTATGTTGTTATAAGCTTGTTCCAGGTTTGGTAGTTAAGGTAGATTGTGGAAATGTGAGTATAGGAGAGGCATACAAAAGACAGGGTAGGAGGAAAGCCTGTGCCAGAGATGGTTTGGAGTTAGACGCAAGGAATTTTTTGTTTCTATAGAGTAGGCCCGTTTTTTGATTTGTCTTTTTAATACAGTGTTATATATGGAGGTCAAACTTTAATTGGTCATCAATTATGATATGAGAATCAACTTTGATAAGGGTATTGTCATGTGATGAGATGGAAAAGGTGGTTTTATGCTGGAAGAGAGATTTAGGGAAGAACAGGATGAATTTGTTTTTTGGGGGATAAGGAAAAGCTGGTTATCCGCCATTGTTTGATGTTGTGAAATGTGTTTTGAGTGTTAGAGTGGAGGTGAGAGATGCCGTCAGAGCAGGTGATAAGGGTAGAGTCATCTGCGTATTGTATCAGGGAGGAGGTGGTACAGGAAGACTGGAGGTTGTTTGTGAAGATGTTGAAAAGGAGAGGTCCCAAAATAGAGCCCTGGGGGATGCCAGTCTGAATGACTAAGAATGAGAAGTAGATAGAAAGCCAACTGACCAACTGTAGCCTGTTGGAAAGGTAGTTAGAGAACCAGAGAATACAAGAGGAGGAGAAGTTGAGATCAGCTAGTTTAGTTAATACTTTAGAGTGTGAGACAGTGTCAAAACCTTTTGACAGGTCAAGGAAAAGACATGACACCAATAGGTTGTTGTTTCTGGTCTCTTCTACTGTATGTGTAAAAGACAAAATGGCACTGGATGTGCTATGGTTTGGCCTAAAGCCATGTTGAGTTGGGGTCAGAATGTTTTGTCAATAAGATAATTAAGAAGCTGATTGTGTATGCATTTTTCTAGGATTTTAGAGTGGCGAGAGAAAGGCTATGGGTCCATAATTTCATGGATTGCTGGAGTTACCTCCTTTGTGTAATGGTATGATGTAGAAGGATTTCCAGATGTTGGGGATAGAAGATTCTTGGATTTATTTATTTACAAGTATAGAGACAGGGTAGGCTATTGAGTGAGGTGTGAGTTTAAGAAAGACGAGAGGGAGACTATCTGCAGAGGGAGAGCATGGTTTTAATTTAAGTAGAAGATATTATATGCAAGCAGTGGGGATAAGGTTTAGAGAAAAAGGGATGGTACTGGTAGTATTGGGAGAGGTGGGTGGGGGAATTTTACTTTGGTCTGTGTGAGTTAGTTTGTCAATAGATTCAATAAAATAAGAATTTAGTAAAGTGGTGGTTTCTTGAGGAGTATTGTTTGGATAGGGGTTTGAGGTAGTGGGTCTTCCAGGGTGTAGGATTTTGTTAATGGTCTACCAGAATTTTTTATGGTTAAATTTGTGGGTGAATTGGGCCTCCTAGTAGAATTTTTTTCTTGTCTTTGTTAATGTGCTTTTTTGTGAGATTTCTGAGCTCTTTATATTTTTGGAGTAATACAGCAGATTTAGTTTTTAGCCAATGTTTCCAGGCGCTATCCTGAATTTTCAAAAGAGTGAGGGTGTCTTTAGAGAGCCAAGGGGTATGGGTTGTTTTAATCCTAACTTTCCTTAATGGTGCTAGGGTGTTAAGGATATCAAGGAATGTATGACTGAAATCTAGAATAGCATCACTGAGAGGAAGGTTTTTGAGTCTGGACCAGTTTATAGATGAGAGCCTATTACTGAAAGTTTGGACATCGAAAGAGGAGAGGTTACGACGGTCTGTGTAAAGATGGGCCTTGGGTATATGTAGTGAATATCTATGCCCAAAGATGGGGAGCTGGTCACTCAGGACATTGGGGAGTGTGCCTGAGTTTTGGTAAAGGTTTGGAGCAGAGATATGGATCCAGTCAAGGGTGTAGCTATTATTGTTTTTATTAAAGTGAGTGGCTGTTGTAATGAATTGGTTGAAGCCATGGAGATTGATGTTAAGTTCTGGGAGGTGGTTGATAGGTTTTTCCAATCAATGTTGACATCTCCAAGGATAACAGTCTAGTAGGGGATGTAGTGAGAAATCCATGAAAGGATGGGTTCAAAGATAGGATTATTATTTCCAGGAGGAATATAGATGGCTGCAATAGCAATTTTTTTTGTGGGTTCAGGGGACAGTTCAGGATCAGTAGCTTTGCTGAGTGGAAATCTGGGAGAGCTATTGGTGAGGGGGATAAGTTCAGCTTATCAGAGTACATTATTGCTACTCCTCCCCCTTTTTGGCATCCCTCTCTAGATGGTAAATGTTGTAGTGGGGGGTAGTATTTCAGTGTTAGACATATGTGGTTTTAGCCATGTTTTGGATATGATTAGAATACATGGAGAGTAATGGGCTATCCAAGAGTGTAAATATGTAATTTTGTTTAGTAGACTTTGTAAGTTTATTGAATAGATAGCGAGGTGTTTGGTAGCACACGGAGTGGGGGAGATGGTGACTAGTGAGTGAAAGTTTAATGGTGGGATTACTGGGGGTGGAAGGGCCTGGATTGTGGTGGATGTCCCCATCAAGTAGAAGAGCTGTTAGTGGGGTGGGTTTGCAAGGGTAGTTGTAGTAGTTGAGGGATTTGTATTTGAGTTTAGGTGATGTAGGGGTCAGTATGAATATTTTGGGTTTAAGGAGTTGTATACTCGAGATATTAAATAGAGAAGGAGAGATTAAGAAGGGTAGGAGAGTGTTTTTATTAGTTATGGGATGTGTGCATGAGGGTGATAGTTGTAGATAATGCAGTTGTACATGATAAGTTAGGAAAGACAAATAGAACAGTGGAGAGCTTATGAGGTAGAGTTGAAACATGATTGGGAAGAGAGTTATGAGGCGAAGAAGTTGTAAGTGTGAAAGAGAGAAAAGAGGCTGTTTGTATTAGTTAAGTTTTAGTCTATGAGGAGAAAAGGGAAGATAAAAGGAAAAAAAATTGTAGGAAGGAGAAAAAAACAGTTGTGAGTTGCTGAATAATAGGAGGGTAGGATGATTGTGGGGTGGGTGAGGGGTGTAGGTGAGAGGGAGGGAGTTTAAATTGAGATGGAGAAATATGTGATTGGGTAGTGGGTGAGGGCTATGCAAATGTGAGTATATACGTATGAGGAAAGGGGTGGGTGGGAATGGGGGTAGGGTAGGGGAGTCGAGTGAGCCCAAGTGAAGTGAGGGCAAATGGAGTGGGTTGCACTGAGGTAACAGCAGGCACAGGCAGTGACAGACAAAAAACAATCAGTAGGCCTAGCAATACCCAAGTCAAGTTGGGACAGAGACAGTGGGATGGTCTGTACAGTTTCAGTGACGTTAGACTAACTAAGCACAAATATGATTAACAGAGGGGGGAATGGACAGATTCTGTACACCATGAGTTAGTGGCTACAAGAGAAAGGACAGTAAGGAGTAAAATAATAAAAAGTGCATGGGAGGGGGGCATATAAGAAAGTGTGACCAAGTAGCATGCACACCACTATTCCAAGTAGAGTTAGGGAGAACCAACGAACATTAACTTGCCTACTGCACCCAGCAGTTCACACTACATTGCACACCGGCTTGCAGAGAGAAGAGAGGAAGAGATGCTCCTATTATGCAATTGATAATATGAAGCTTTCCTGGGACTTATTACTGCAGCTATTGCTCCCAGTAGATCACACTAAATTGCACGCTGGCTCACTATACTCAGGGTGCACTACATGCCAGAAGCACCCAGACAGTAGAAAGACATTGGAAAAAGTATGACCAAAAATCATATAATAGTTTAAAATAGCTATAAAGTATTGCATATTTGAGTGAGAGATATTTATTTCAATGTTGATTACCAGGGTAGAGCACTGATCATAGCATGATCAGTTGTTGGCTTAGCTTAGTAAGAACATAAATTTAACAATCTCAACCAACAATGGAAAGCAAACATAATTCAAACTAGTCATCAAAAATGCAAACTTTGCACCATGCTGAGCTATACATTTTATGAGTGGAAAAGTGGAATCAGAGGAGTACCAAAAAAGAGGCAGTGTGAAGCAGACATAGCCTTGGAATTTATTTTGCACTTTGCATCATTTCAGACTTTATTTTTCACTGAACTGCTTGCCATTATACCTTTACATTTTGCATTTTGCCAGCAAAAATACTCAGAACTCTCAAGATTAATTGCTTGTATGTGCAGACAGCTAATCTCCATGTATAAATTACCAGCAATGAATTTTTGTAAATTTCACTCAGAACAGAATGTACAGCTGCCTTCAGCTACCAACTTCATGATTCCCACTAAACATTTGCTAATGGACAAACAAAAGCTAATAGTTATGCAGATGAAAGAAATTTAGCATTTTTCATAGCTTTCTTCATCTTGTGTTATGTTTAAATCTTACCCGTTTATAAAAAAAACACTTCTTTATAAATTAAGCTATGGGCATTAATCTAGACATATACCCTTGTACAAATAAGTGGAAATATCTAAATATAATCAGTGTACTTTCACATCCACCCCACCCCAGCAGCCCAAGATCACAATATAGTAGTATTAGACTTGCTTTTGCCTACCCTTTCTTCTCTTGTTATACTGTAAAACTTATATTTCTTACAAGTAAGGAAAGATACATGCTTATTTTAATATATTTAACACATACAACATTCACTGAAAAGACTGGCCTACATTTAAAATACCCCTAACTACACAATACACAAATATCCTTTACTTTTACTGCCACTTTTTCTTTGGAAGGCCATGTTTCTCAAATCTGATTGATGCCTTATAGCCTCCCAATTATTTGCTAATTTTAATGTTGATGGTCTTCTTCCATTTTATCTCCATATTTCAACACTAGACTCTGATTTAAGTCCAAGCTACTCCTGATTCTTCTAGTTAACTCACCTGCCTGGAAAATGTTTCACTTACAAAGTCTCTCTATAAACTTTACTATCAGAAGATTGAGAAGCAGAGTCCCCTTCTGCTTGTTGGCTCACTTTTTGTTGGATAAACTTTTTAATTCATCCTTAGCCTATTCTGTATCCAAAAATGTATTTGATCCTCCAAGAAAAATACTCTGAAGGCAGCTGGATACAGCAGCTTGAATCTTACACCTGCCTCTTGATGTTTCCTGATTGCTGGGATATATTTGCTTCTCTTTTGCCTGGCGTACAGTGAATGATTATTTTCTACAAACATTCTGCTGTCTCCAGTTTTTAATATTTTGCCCTTCTACCACACTTTTTTGTCAGAATCAGCTATTTCAGTTAGTATGATTACATCTTTAATAATAATATAGGTCTGGCTGATTTCTCATGTCCAGGTTTGGAACATTCACTCAGTCTGCCCTTTCAATTAACAAATTCTGCTGTGGAACACCAGTCCAACTGCTTATTTGTGCTTTCATAAAATTAATAAAGTCTGTTCTTTCCAGTTTCTTTGGTACAGCAGAAAATCTCAGGTCTGCGAGCTCTGTCTTCTCACTGTACTATTTCTTGAGATAGCTCTTGAGAAGCTTCATACTCGGCTAGCTTTTTTCTTCATTTCAACCTCTGATTTTTGCAGGTTTATCAGCTCATGTGAGCAGCCTTTTTTATTTGAGATGATATATTCCTTCAATATTTCATTTATTTTAATCACATCTGATTACATTTGATTTATTTTTTCCTAAACATTACTGGAAATCATATCTTGAACCAAAGCTGAAGCTTGAACTTTTTGCTGAGAAGCTGCAGAATCCTTCCCAGTGTTTTTTCTCAACATTTTATGGTTGATTTTGTTCCAGGCTTCCCAATTTCTTCTTTGCTGGCATTCAGCAAATGTACTTACTGTAGAGTAACTAAAGTTTACCCCCCAAAAAAATGTTTTAATAACACTCTTTTTTCTCAGTTTCTGTTTTCACACTGGGAAAGCTGAAGTTAAGCTGTTGATCATTGTGCAGCATTCTTGGAAGTCCACAGTAAAGGAACTATTAGTTAGGAGGTCTTTGAATGTTAATGTCTAGGAGGTGGTCTAGTAATATTAAGTGGTTCATTAAATCAAAAGCTTAGGTCAGGTCAATGAAAATGGCAGGGGTAAGATTTCTTTCATCCATGTTGGTGAGTATTGTGCCAGTTAGAGTCCAGAGTGCAGCCAAAGTACTCCTTTCCTGCAGAAAAACCTTGTTATTTGTTGGAAAACAAATGGTATTTATTCAAATGTGGGTTAAGTTGGTTATGAACTAGTTTTTCAAGTATTTTAAAGTGGATAGAAAGTATGTAGATGGGCTTGTAGTGTCTGGTGGAGGAGGTTTATGAATCTTCAGGAACAGGTATTATGAAGGCTATCTTCCAGATTGTGGGCATGGTGTTAGTTGGGAGGCTAAGGTTAAAGTTATGTTTTGGGGGTGGCAATGTAGTCTCTATAGTGATAAAGAAACCAAGGGCCCAAGTTGTCTGATCCAGAAGAAGAGTTAAGTAGGATTCATTCAAGTAATGGAATAATTTGCTTGGTAGTAATTTTTGTAAACTAGAATGGGGAATGTCCTCAGGGGGCTTGGTCTGTATTTAGAAAGGAGAGGAAGGAATGTTGTGTGTGTATAGGAGACTGGATTTTTTTTCCAAAAGGCAAGAAGGTATAAAGATGCCAGTATTACAAGTAATATGTGCCTGTGAGGAAAATTCCTTTGGGAGGAGCTCTCTCAGAGATATCATTTACTTCATGCCAGAACTGTTTAGAAGAGTATAGTAATATGGTTTGTTCAGATTTGTGGTATTTGATTTTTGTGCCTACAGATCCCTTGCATGGTGATATTCCAAATGTTTGTTTAATGTTCCATAATTATAGCTTTAGGATCCTTTTTTCAGTTTTTGCAGTGTTCATCTTGACCCTGCATCAAGATTTCACTTCTCTGGTGAGCCATTCATTGTTGGTATGGTTAAATAATCTGAGAGACTATGCGGAAGTGAGTTTGAGAGTATTGATTAGCAATGATGTTGGGATCAGTAAGGCAAAGTATGAGTGACTAGTCCACAGTGGAGAGTTGGGCTTGCACTCTAGAAACTTTCTGGAGATTCAGGCCATCTTCAGGGGGAGTGGGGAGCTAATTTTCATGTTTGCATGTGGAATGTTGTAGTCACTGAAAGTTGGTGGGTAAGTGGAGATAGAGACAATATTGTAAAGACAGGAGGTTATAATGAAGTCTAGGAGTGACTGGTGAGTCATTTTATGATTAGGTCTGGTTGGTTTCATTACTAATAGTAGATTTAGGTTGACAAGAAGTTCAGCACTCCTATTGAAATGTCAGCACTTGAAATGCTGAGTGTTGAAAAGCTGAAAAAAATACCGAAAACCAGAAGAGCGAATCTTAAAAATTGCTCTTCTCCTTAAAACTTCTTTTTGCTGGGGAAGGCATGTCCACCTTACCCCCCCCCCAACTTATATATACCAACTCCAAGACTAACATACCTTAGAGAAAAGGGAATATTTTGAGAAATGGCCTCTCAGACTTGGTATATTTAACTCTGATCATTTGGCCCATCAGTCTCTGTGTTTTTGGGACTTGCTTTAGAGAGTCCCAACATTTCAAATGGTTACCAAAATTCAGACATATCATTCTTTATGGTTCCAGGAAAGTTAAGGTTAAAGTCGCCAAGGATAATGATGGCCTGGCTACTAGTTGATCCAGCTAGAATGCCATGCAGAAGAGCTTTGAATTTTGTGATTGTGGAAGGTGGGAAAAGGTAAGCAAGTACTATCTGTAGAGAGGAAAATAAATTGACTGACAGTTTAGTGAGAATCTAGCCTGACTCATGATCAGTAGCAGATTGTACTGGATGGCTATAGAAAAGTTGAATGTAAGTTTATGGACAAGAATTGCATGGCCACCGTTCGAGACTGGAAGTCAAACTTCTAGCTGAAACCTGGAAAAATGGTGAATGTGTTTGTGATCATTTCTGAACCATGATTCTAAAATGGCTAATACATTAGGAGAATGGAAGGCTAGAAAGATGCTGATATAATCCATCTTTTTGCACATACATTTGGCATTGAATAGAGCACAGGTGAGACAGTTAAAGTTAGACGGGCGTGAGTGCGATCCTGTATAAGTTTGAGGGAGGGTCATTATTATAGAGTATATTATAATAATGGATAGAATGAGATGAAGTGTTGTAATATGGACAGTAAAAAGGAGTATGAGGAAGTGGAGGGAGGGAGAGTGAGAGAAGTATTTTGTAGGAAGTATTTATTGAAGAAAAGGGAGTATATTAGGGTGTTTGTGGTGATAGGGTTTGTTGCATTAAGTGGGTTTAGTAGCAGGAGGTAGAATTATTTGCAATAGTATTCTTTTACCTGGCGTAGGTATGCTACTCTTGTTTTTTCAGTGCTGAAGAGAGTATCAATAAGTTATACTTTTGGTGGAGATGAGATTTATGTTTGTACCTTTAAGAGGTGGTCTTTTGGTTAGATTAGTGGGAGTGGCACAGAGTTTTTAATTTGTTTGCTTGGTGGTGGCTATAGAACTGGGGCTGGGATGGGAGCAAAGCAGGTAACAGTTGTCACAGTAGCTGCAAGCAATCAGTCTGGATGAATAGAATGATCAATGCCTGAAAAAATCAAGTTAGCTATGGAGGAGTCCCCTGGCCTGGTGAGTGAATTCACTGCTATTTCACTGTAGTGCTTGTTTTATATTTATGTTTATGCAGCCTACAGAGTGGAATGTAATAAATTACCCTATTGCCTTTGTTTGAGGCTACATATGTTTGCTAAATGGAGGTATGTTGGGAGCTGCGAAAGGGGACCTGCTAAAATAGTAATCAAGTATTACACAATTAGAACATGTTAAATTTACTGCAGAACTTCAATACTGGAAGAAGATGGTGTTTCTCTCCTTCATTTTAGTATATGGAGTGGAGGCAGTTTGTATGTCCATATAGCATAGAAGAGAGTTGTATAGTTCAAGCACTCAGCTTCTGTAAACTAACATCAGCAACTAAACAATAGTAATGTCTGAGTATTGCATAACCTGCCTTGTGTTTTTGCTAGTCAAAATTAAAAGAATAAAATTCCCTTTTTAAAGAGCAGAAGAGCAGAAGGGCAGCCTTTAGTCTTGCACAGAAGTCCAGTATTGAGTTTTATAAGTGTTCCTGTGGAAAAATATTGTATAAACAGATTGCATTTAGACATCCAAGGAGAAGACAAGTTGGAATACCAACTGAAAATAAATGAACTAAGTAGAGAACTGGACAAATTGCTACAAAATTTGGTAGAAATGAGCTTCTTAAAGGGTAGCTAAATATTACAGAAGTCTAACCACAGAGCAACGTTAGCAATTTATATTAACAGCTGGCTTCTGCAATACTACCTAAAGTGACATTCTCAGAACAGACTGGTATGGTTGATGTAGCTTTCACAAGTACAGGATAAGAGATTGTCCTGCTCTGACCAGCCATCTTAACAATAATTCAAACAAAGGTGTGATTAATTAACTATTACATGTACCATCATTGCATATATCGTCAATGTCAGTGGAGCAACGGGGACCACACTTGCCTTTGGGGCAGAAGGCTGTGGGTTCTATTCCCCCATCAGGATGATTGATTGCTGACACTCTAATGCAGCATAAGGGGGTGCTGTTCTCATTCAGATGAGATGTTAAACTGAGGCCCCATCTGCTTGAATTTCTAGTTGCTCAGGTAGATGTAAAAGCTCTCAACACACCTTTTGAAAAAATAGAGGAAGTTCCCTGATGCCCTGGCCAAAATTTTCCCTAGTAGTATAAATACCACCTGGGGTCTCCCCTGAAAAGAGGAAACTAGCATAGTTTGGGCTAATTTGGCTAACAAAGGATAAATAAAAATAAAAATCACATTAAACAAAGAGATTATTTACATCTAATCTAAATATTTAAAAGCTGAAGCAGGCATAAAACTAAATTTAACAATGTTAACAGAGATTACTTGAGAATTAAATTTTGACAGTAAGTTATGCCTTACTTTATATATATATTTTTTTAATTTCCAAAAATATTGTATATTTTGTTTATGAGTACTACTTTTTCTAATAGGAACTTACCAAATTTCTGGCCAAATACATTATTAAAATGTTGATGAAAACAGTGTAATCCTAGAATAAATTCAAATAAAATGTCCAAACATTGGAATGAAGGTGGTATTTAGTTCCCTAATCTATAATTCTATAGCAGTAAAGGTAAGCATTTTCTTATAGTTATCTCCTCAATTAAATAAAACATGGAAATGATTAAAATTAAAACTAATAGAAAAGATTGGTCTTCAATTTTAAAGTAGATAAAAAACTCAGCTTTTTTGCAATGATGTCTTATTTCTAAGTCACATATTAATAAGCAATTCAAAACATTTTAAGGCTTAGGTTGGGATTCATAAAAATATTTCCATCAGTACTATTTTGGCAATGTTATAATACTCAGTAGTGCAACAGTGATATAATACAATTTAGACATAAAACAGCTGCATGGAACAATATCACATTAGTGACTTATTATGATATGTATGAATGGAACACTGTATAATTACAGGAAATCCCACTACTGTCCCCCCTACCAATATATGCAGTACATTAAAAGTCTTTGAATAATTTTAAAAAGAGGAATAGACATATAATAGCTATTAACAAAGCACTGTATTATGAATTTGTTTAAAGTATAAGGTGTGTAAAAACAAAATGAAAACTTGATCAAAGCTAGAACTTCCACTGAGTGACCTCCCAAACCTCTTGCATCAGAGGCACATGGGATATGCAAATGACCCTTATGAACATCAGGTGTTTCAGCTAAGTGGCAATTCTAAATGCCCATGACTTGTTTCGTCGTTTTAATGGACAATTTCAGGCGAATAAAGCCAAACTCCACTAGCTGTGGATATGCATATTTCAGCCTTGTTATGACCTTGTCAGGACAGCACAAGCAGAGTGTTTGACTAAGCATAAGAGACACAGAGCTTTCATACCCAGCTGATGTCCATTATCATTAGGGTCACTGCAAAAATATCCCAAAGAACAAACTAAAACAATAAGTGAGGAAGGTCACTGAAAAACCAATCAGTAAAAACAAAATGAAAACTTCAGCAAAGCTAGAACTTCCACTAAGTGACCTCCCAAACCTCTTGTATCAGAGGCACATGGGATATATGCAAATGACCCTTATGAACATCAGGTGTTTCAGCTAATTGGCGATTTGGAAATAAGCATGAATGTGTACCTTATAAAAGACTAGAAAGTGTGCAAAGCTAGCTAGTATTAATGACAAAGAATATGAAATATGAAATATTAACCGAGCTGACATGATACTAGGAGCAGTTTTAATCTGACACTTCAGTGGATAATTGCACTAGAGACAGCTCTGCAGTGCATCCAGTAAAGCATGAAAGAAAAACTTTTACCTAAATGTCAAATCTCATGGCAGCACAGGAGATTCTGCATAGTACTCTTTGTAGTTGTTTGTCAACAACAATCTTAAATACAGTAGCACCACTAAATGGTATTGGTGTCTGCAACACTGCTACCTAGAATAAAAGAGGCTACCGTAACTGAGGTGATAGTAATAGGTATAGAAGAAGCAGAGAGTTCACAGCTTGTTGGAGATGGACTTGTACTTTAATACACAAGGGTTGTGCTCTATGGCCATGCAGAGTGAAAGGCTAAAGATTTATGCCAACATTCAAGCTGTTTTAGTGTGGGACTCTAAAAACGCCAACGTGTGCTACCTTATCCAAGGTTTTAAGTGGATAAAAGTTTGAGAATCTTTTGTAACTTCTCTGACAGTCATTTGCCTAAAATAGAGCTGATGGCAGCCAGTGCCATGTGTATGTATTATCATATATTGTTAAATAAGACAATAATTTAGTGACCATTTCCTTTAAAATGGGTGGTACTTCCCTTGTAAATAGCTCTGTGTTTAGCGACTTCTCAAAAGCATTATTCTTCAGTTACTTGATGACTTAAATAAATCCTACTGTAATCCTCCCCTGAAGTTGTTACTTATGCCTCTGACATTTACTGCCAGACCCAGTTAAATAGTTGTATTGATAAGGCAGTTCCTATCTGCAACAAATGTATAGAAGTTTAAAAACAAACCCTTGTGATTGAATTACCATATAAATAAATGATATAACAAGAGAAAGAAATTGTTTAAAGCTTGTAAGATGTCTCATTCTACCTACCTTAAGAACACAGTTAAGCAAACTAACAAAGAGCTTAAGGGAACCATTAAGAAGCTCAAAGCTAAGTATGAACTTAAAATAGCTACTAAAATAAAAAAATAACTGCAAATCTTTCTTAAACTATGTCAGAAGTTAAGAAATAACACCAAACAGTGTCTTTAGCTAGTCTACAACAATACTCCAATCTGTGACCGAAATGAAATAGCTAATATGCTAACTTTAACAAATTTTAGTGGAAATTTTACTCCACCCACAGTTATAGTAATTCCACAGGTTCCACAGTCCCAATCACCCCCATTTAATTACTATGGAACATGTCCTCTCAGCCCTTTCAAACACTAAGAATACTTTATCCAGGTTACCTGATTATCAGTGCCAAATATGGCCTTTCTGAACCCCTACATAAGCACGGTAGTTTAAGCCTCTCCACTCTTAATATTTCTGAAGTGTGGAAAACAGCTATGGGAATGCCATTACACAAGGGTGCCTGAACCCCAGACCCTGGTAACTACAGACAATAATAAGACATTAGTCTCCTTATCCTCATTTGTAATGTTATGGAGCATATTATCTCAGAATTCATTAATTTGGACATTGAAAATCTCTCAACCCTGGACCCTAATATGTTTGGCGTTATTAAAGAAACATCTTGCCTCTTCAACCTAATTAATTTCTTTAAAAAAGTAACTGAAGAAGTGGATAGTGGTTATTTAGTGTATACAGCATATCTAGACCTGGAAAAGGCCATGCAAGCATTATTGATAGACTTGGAAATCAGAATATAAATCCTTATATTGTGCAATGGATAGCTAACTGGCTGTCTGACAGAACCTATGTGGTTAGAGTGACAGGTGCCATTTCTGAAAGCAAAACAGTTACAAGTGGTGTACCACAGGGCTCAATTTTCGGCCCTCCTATTTGGCATATATTTCTCAGACCTTCAGGCTAGCACTTCTGGCCTATGGTTAACTAAGTCTGCAGATGACTTTAAATTGAGTATTTTTATATGATCTTCAGCTGACTCACAATTGCTCCAACATGGCTTAGACCATGTTAACATTAGTGCAAAGATAATGTCGCAAATTAAATGTAAAAAAATGTAACATAGTTAATTTTGGTAAACAAAACAGTTTCACTTATCAAATAGGAGATGCACCCCTCCAATCAGACACTGTTGTAAGGGATCTGGGTACTCTTGTTGATAATTCCTTTTCATTTGGCCATCATATCCACAGTAGTTCAGAAAGCCTTTCATTTGGCCCATCTAATATCCAAAGGCATCACCACTAGATCCAAAGAAGTCTTAATTCCTCTATTCCCTTTTACTCATATCTTATCAGACCTGTTATTGAATACAGTAATCCTTTTGGCATGCATTTATCTAAACATATCACCAGAACTTGAGAGACCTCAGAGATTTATAATTAAAAAGATGTGGTTTCAAGAATTTTGGTTATCAGGAGACAATGAAAGCCCTTTCTTTGTACTCAGTCTCTGTGGAAATCTATGTCTATCCTTTCGTGCCACGAAAGATTCAACCCTATTTGATTTCCTATTCCTTTGCAGAATGGTACATTAAATATTCAGTTAAAGGAACTAAACCTTCATCAGTAGATAAATAAGAAATATTGGCATGAAAGATTCATATCCCAACATATCCCTTACCTCTGGTACAAACTTCTAGAACATATCAAGCAGAGTAGCACCCTTGCCACCTTCAAGGTAAACCTGAAGATAATTGGATGGGTAGCCTCAAATTTTCTCCTGATCTATCGTGTCTTGCCTTCCTTCAGGCTAGAGGGAAATTTTGAATAGGCTTTTTTTTACTAGGCTTGAAATTGCCTGCAGACCAATTACCTAGTACTAAAACATAAACCTATAAACCATAAATCAACACCTTCATAATAAAGGATTAGGAGCAACCTGAATGGAGTACAGCTCCCATATGAGGATGCCTTAGTTGTACGCATTTCATCAGCAGGTAGTACATACATGTGCATTAGAGGTTGCTATCATGCATTATGATGAGAGTTTTGTAGAATGAGCTTGCCCAAATGAAGGTCATGAGGTCAATTTCCAGTGTGGAAGGGATGGATGGGCAGACAACTGGCAGGCAGATAGTTTATTTCAGGCCCATGTCACAGAGGATTCCTTGTTTATCAGAGTCTGATGGCCTAATTGTTCTTGTTAACACATATTGTAACCCCTTCCATACCTTTCAACTGTCTCTGATTTTGACGATTTTTACTCATGTTTTAGCTATGTCCCTTTTATTCCCTCCTAAAACTAATGACTGGGAGAAAAGGTAGTGAATTACCTTTTTTAACAAGAAACATGCTTATTAAATTATCACTTATACCATAGGCAGTCATACATTTATATAAATGAAAACAAATCTCATTAACACAATCCCAGCTGCAAGCATTTTACATCACAAGTCTTAGTAACACAATTATAATTACAAACATTATACATCACTTATAATCTACCCAATCATTTTCAGTCAAACATTACATAGCTCATTCAAGTCCTGCCTTCTTCTAAACTTCATTCTTCCCATGTATGTATTTTTCCTACAATTCTCAATCTTTCCTATGTGATTTGCTCCTACCCTTTTCTAGAGTTCCAGTTGTTTTATCTCTGTTACTATATTTGCTACTTCTATTACAGTTGGTTTAGATTTTGATTTCCATTTTCTAGTAACTGCTTTTTTGGCCACCACCATGATTAGACTCAGGAAGGCCCTACTATGTCTAGGCAATTCTGATTCAGTATCATAGCTCAGAAAACTCATTTCTCTAGTTACACCAATTTGCTCACCCAGCATCTCTGACAGAGTAGTCTGCAAGGAATCTTTAAAGTCAATCAGCACTCCCAGAAACTATGTTCCCAATTATTTCTTTCTTCCTCATCACACCTACAAAATTTGCTGTCTAAATGAGGAAAAATTCTCTGGACTCTACTTTGGGTATCAAATATCTACACATTTCCAAGCAAAAATCCTAAATCTCCTAGATTTTGTTGCATATTTGGGAGACATAAATTATCCCCTATTATTTCTTTGTGAATTGCTTATCCAGTATCTCTCCCCAATCCTTCCTAACCTCCTCTGATTAATTCTTCTAAGTATCACACAATATTTTATATGCTCTACTAAGTATACCCTTTTTAATGGCAGCTTCTGTTCTCCGATTCTTTTCTGTTTGCCTATACTCTGATATCAATCCTTAATACAGAAGGCAATCTCAAACTTGCAATCCATATAAATTCTTGACGTCTTCCCATTCCATTACCTTTCCCTCTCTAGTTATTTGCTGCCAGTAACTTGTAGTGAAATACCCTTAATACATAGTGATTGTAGTTAGTATTATAGACTTCTTTTACTTCAGAAAATGTAGATTAATTCATAGCCCCTAATTTTGTCATTGTCTCAAGTTAATAGTACTAATATTTTAAAGGTGTTTCTGGCTGTCCCTGACTATGTCTTGATTTGGCCTGATTCTGTTGAGATTTGTCCCTAATTGTTTAAGAGATATGACCATCTCCCCCAAGTCTGTCACCTGATCGGTCTTTCCTGATGCATTAGAAGTTAGAAGATAGTTCAGGAGGGATCTAGTTTCATCCATGTTTCTGAGATGGCTGGATATTCTGCCTAGAGTGAGCCTTCATACCCAGGGATGTGGTTATGCTAGTTTAACTGTGAAATAGCCAGTATGGGTTTAAGCCATTTTTCTCATTTTTTACTCATTTTGCATAATGTGGTGGCACTGGGCATGTCCATTCATCAAAAGGTGAGACATCATTGCAGACCTGCTCATACGATGGCAATATTTTTTTTATTGTATCTGTAGCCCAGCAAGCCCAATGGGCACAAGGGCCCCTTTCCAGTGGCAACCCAGGAGCACGCCTGATTAAGTGACTTGCTCAGAGTTATACAATTTGCAAGTGGTAACTGAGTGAATCTACTCCAGAAGTAGAAGTGAATCTTATTAGCGGTGATTGCCTTAACCCTGTGACATACAGGTCCTTCATCTTAGGACAGAGGGGCAGGAAATACTTAACCTGGGGAAGGTGAAAGATCTTATAATGTTGTAGTCAATGTCTTATGTAGGCAGGAGGTGTCTTCCATATGCAGATCGGAGTAAGCAAAATAACGATGGTGGGTTGCTTCTGGGAGGAGCGCTGCTATTAAATGTCATAAGAATCAATGACAGCTGCATGGCAATAATGTTGGGTAATTAAACAGGTCAATAGTTTGGTGAGAATCAGTAAGGTTAAAAAAAGCAATCAATACTAATTTAGCCATGCTTTTCATTTTCTTATTTGTTTTTTATCACATCTTTCAGTGTGGGTGGGATTGAGGCCATGTTATGTGTTTTGGCTTTATTATAGAAGTATATTTACTCAAAGCTGCTTTAAGGGACTGGTCTGAGCAATTAAAGTAAGTAAGTGGGCATTTAGGGGGAAATGTAAGTAGGAACCTCATGGAGTTAGGACTGACCTGGTTGCCATATACATTACCAAATTATACTGTTTTTGGTGCAAAACATGCATCACTTTTCTGTTTTATTTTATTGGCAATTACAGCCTGCTGCCATATTATGATTGGTTTAACAGTAACTCAACACCTAAATTATTGTACAGGCTACCATTTTTTTTTTCAAATTAACTTCAACAGTGGGAGATAATTGCTTCATGGAAATAATACATTCTATCAACTATTTCTTACAGATACAATACATAGTTAAAAACCACAAAAAAGAAAGTGACTGTTCTTCTAAAGAAATAACTTTAATTATCCAGAGTCTGCTGATGAACGTAAATCAATCCCTAAAGCATTGCAAGACACAATTTTCTGAGTTCTGCCTTATAGAATATCTGAGTAGGCAAGTAAAACCAGAGCATTAAAACCATTATATATTCTACCCTTAAAAATAAATGCTTTGTCAGCATGAAAATCATAAATAAAAAATAAAACAATCATGCATGGCATTTGGAAAGACCAGCAGCACAAATGAACTGCCATCAGTCGAGTTAAATAAAGGAAAAGGTAAAATAATAGAAGCAGGGGACTGACTGCCTTCTCCTAGATATTAAGGATTTGAGAGTAAAAACACATGACATCCAGGGGAGTTGCAATGATGATATTAGCTGATCAAGTCAGTTCTTCTCAAAATCTTTGGGACATCACCTAAAGGGTTTAAATTCAAGTCTTGCCTATTGTGCTTCATGGTAGATAAATATATAAATCAAAATGACTGGGCTATTGACTCTGCTGAAGAGAACATTACTACAATATGCTGACTATCACAAAGTCCAGAGACCAGAATTGTTGCACCAGTAAGGTAGGAGTAGTCTTTAAGGCGCATAGTTTGAAGGCAGTTCCTTTTACCTGAAGTCTCTGCTGAAAGGCACACAAGGCATAGCTTTCTGGGATGTGTCCTCAAAGAGGTATCTCAGATGCCTCCTTAATTTTCTAATTATTGGTATTAAGCTTAAATGTGCCAGGCTGTTTGCATTAAAGAAGACATACATTTAATCTGATTAGATGTTCTTCATTGTGGCAACTAATTTAGTGTAAAAGACAGCTATAAAAATTTTAATAGCAAGAGGAAGTCATTGCTCTGGTTAACATAAGAGGCAGAAGAGATGAAGTATTTGAGTCATGCTATGAATGTGTGGTTCTGCTGGATGATATAAAATCAGAGAACGTCTACTAAGGTGGACAGAGAACTGGGCCATAACACTAGAAGAACAGGTTAAAGAGCCTCAGAATATACAGTCAAGTAGAAAAGAGGCACAAGCAGAAAATATAGGTTAGCTTCACAGAATTTTGGAGGATGGATGAAATTCAGGAGAAAGAAATAGGGAAGAAGGATGCATTATAAATGTATATTTCTAGAAACTATCTCAAAACTAAGGCGATGAAGAACCACTTCTTTGTGCAGATGGCTGATCTAAGGAATATGATGGTGGTGCAGTGAGATGTGTAGTACAGATCAAGCAAGGTGATGACGTATATTCATGTAAGCAATTGGAAAGGGCAGATCTGTGTGTGTGTGTGTGTGTGTGTGTGTGTGTGTGTGTGTGTGTGTGTGCGTGTGCGTGTGCGTGTGTGTGTGTGTGTGTGTGTGTGTGTGTGTGTGCGTGTGTGTGTGTGTGTGTGTGTGTGTGTGTGTGTGTGTGTGTGTGTGTGTGTGTGTGTGTGTGTGTGGAGCTTGTTACTGCACCATAATGGCTCTGGCTGCTACATTAAAGGGACAAAGTAAGCCTAATCAGTTTCTTCCACCAGTGCAATTTGTTTTGAATGAAGCTTCAGTCATTTTACAACACTCGAGCTGTATATGGTATTGAACCCTCCTTAAGTTATTCGCTGCCCATGTGTAACCATTGTTTGTGACACAGAACTCCATAATATTAGCAGTGTTACATAAACAGTCTTCAATATGATCTGTAATATGTATTGTGTTAGTTAATACCTAAAAGAAAGCCACCACATGTGTTCTGATTTAAACTGTGGCACTATGGAATTGGACAGTAAATGGGTCAAGCAGAAACAACACTTTAATAGTCCATATCAGTAAAACATTTTATTTACTTTCTTAGCAAACAGTTTTTTTAAAAAAACATATATCTTATGTAAAAAAAATGCACTTTTTGATTTATGCTATAACCAAAAAACAGCCATGGCACATATATCACATGGCAAGTAACAGTGACAGTTATTCATTCAAACCATGAGTGACATCATAATAAAAATTTAAAGGTGTTTGAAAGCTTCTTTATTATCAGCAATAAACTTATCAAAGGTTCGGACATTTGGAATTAGCTTGTGAGTTAACGAAACATCACGTTGTGGTCTTGTCAAGTTAAATCGGAACATATTAGCTAACTCCTCAGCTCCTGGAAATCCAAGTTTTTCATAAGCTTCCATGGTGATCTATTAAAAACAATAGTGTCAGTAAGCTTTGTAACATTTATAGCAGATTTGCAGTCAACATTCTAATGTAATAATGTACATTCCAAACTGATTGTGTATTCATTTTTGAATGAATATAAAGACTGTAGTGTCAGAGTATTTCTTTTTTAATATATACTTTTTCTTTACACTGTCTGCCAACTATCAGCACTTCCATGACTCATTTGTCCAAGTCATTACCCGTAGGGTAAATGACAGTTACTAAAGGCTGTCACCCAGGCAGCCCTTAGGGTTTTCTTTATGTGCTCTAACAAATGATTCTGCACAGGAACTGAAGGGGTCAACTCATCATACTGCTCCTCAGGAAATGTGTTACTCTGGCTATCACTGTACAATACTAGGTATGCTAAATGCTGCTGGTGTACCTACAGTATACTAGATATTAGTACAGCAATAGGCCTTGCTGTCTCCTTCCCCACAAGATGGGTGAATCTGAGATAACTACTCACTCCCGTCCTCCCTCTGTATTTCCTCCGTGCCTCAATAGTCAGTCCTGGGTTGCCTGATCTGCAGTCATGGGTTCATGCTTCTGTGCTATGGAGCCAACTCTAAACACACCTTTGTGGTGCAAAAGAATTATAAGTCTATATGGGGTCACTAGTATTGCCAAATATGCCTTAAAGTTCCAAGGTCATAGACTTTAAAGGATCTCATTTTATATCACAAAGACATGGGATATAAAATGCAGTTACTAAGCTGAGAATGGTGAATCTCCCACATTTTTTATTTATGTATGAAATCAGAGATATAACCAAAAACAAATTGAGGTAGCACCAAGCCCATGCAAAAGAAGCATGTGACTGTCAATTATGATATTGCACTAATTTAATTAACCATTAAAGCAAACAGAAGTTGAGCACTTTCCTCCTAACAACAAGACTTTATCAGATAAGACAAAAAAAATCATCTCATTGCTTTTATATTAAACCATTGTACAATTGCAATTAACTTTTTAAAGACCCAGAAGTCCTAAATAAATAGAAGTTTCATAATACATACATGTATATTTCTTAAAATATTAAAAATAACATCCTTATGTATTATGTTGAATATATTATAAAAACTATATATTAAAACTGTGTTTAAAAATCAAGTACAGTGCATACTTAATATTTGATGTTTATGCTTCAAATGCCTTTGCTATTAGCACCGGCTTTATTGTTATGTACTCATTTAAACCAGGGAAAACATCAGATCTAAGCCTCAGTTGCCATTTCAATTCCCTGTTAAGTAATATATTTTTAAAATCTCCCCCCCTAGGATTAAACTTGACAATGTCTATAATCCCAAATTTAAAACCTTCACTCGGAGGGGTAGTACATTCAAGAGTATGTTTGTACAATGCACTTTTATCTTTTTTATTTTTAATATCATTAAAATGTTCATACATTCTACACAGGTGGCCAGATAAACAACCATTTTAGTATTGCAGTTGCCCTTACAAAACCAAACTTTACTATTCATACTATTAGTTAAACGTATGCTGTCTTCCTTAATGATGTGGGAGCATTGTTTGCAATTCCCACATGAACTAGTTGCCTTCTTGTGTAATTCTCTACTGACACTGTCTGTCCGAATATTCTTTTAAAATTCCTTCCTGTTTTGAATGAAAATATAGGTTCTTTCCCTACTACTTTATACAATTCATCATTCATCATTCATCATACGTTCAACCAATAGTATGAATAGTAAAGTTGCAATTGTACAATGGTTTAATATAAAAGCAATGAGATGAACTTTTTGTCTTATCTGATGGAGTCTTGTTTCAAACAGATGGATTTTTCATTGTAAATTTCTTTTATTATTTTTTGAAATTAATAACTCATATTATAATAATAAATAGTAACAATGTTTGACAACAGAATTAAATATGGATTGTACAACATGTGGTATGTGATGGTTGTTGCTGTTGTAGGATGCAAATTGAAACTTAATGCATCTCAATATGGATGGCTTACTCTGTTGTTCATTGTTACTTAGTAACTAGGAAAGTTCTACCAAGCCAAGACAACGTTTGTACCATAGCCTGTACGCATACTATAGTCTGAGTGTGACTTCCGTACAGTCTTTATAAGGGCAGCACTGCAAGGTTACTTGTCTTAGATCTGAAATCACACAGCTAAATGCTGGATAATATCTTATGTTGTGAGAGTTAACAGTCTAAATGTATGGGACCTTGTGTAAATGCATGGGATTTCTGATGTCCTATTTTCTAGGTCTGCTAACTTTAAGTATCTCTTTCAGCTTCTCTGCAATCCTTCTTTTATTTCTCAATTCACTCTTATGTCTTATGTGAGAAAGCATATAACTTGCAGACTGCCAAGAGATCCTGTTTTTATTTCTTTTCATAAAGAGATGACACTGGTCATCATCCTCAGATTTTCTTCAATAGAACACAAGAACAATAGTAGATGAGTGGTCATGAAGACCATAAGATGCCAAGCTATATATACGACTTTAAGTGTTCACACTTAAAATTCATACGTCCCTTTTCAAGCAGTTAATAGTCGATACTTTCCAAATCAAGCAGAGCTGTACACGGCAATGCTAGTATAAATTTGTGTACACCCATGCAGTCATCAAGACTACCTTTTACCGAAGTCAATGTAATACTTTATTTGACCTGTAGGGATAACTTATTCCATAGACTAGGAACTGTGTTAGGAACCTAGATCTCCAACAAGCTTTGAATAAAAAAAACATAAGCTAGCCTTAGGCATGATATACCAAAAGACTGAATGGAACACTTGTATCTATTCACTGTCATTAATGCCAATGGTGATGACAGAAGATTGTTGTCAAAAGAGAGAGAACCAAACACCACTGCAGAATTATTAGTATCAGAGTGCTGCCACATGGTGGTGGAGGTTTTACTGAGAGCTTTACCTGACACTCAGTATACCATTAGCAATGTAACATAATCTTATGAAAGTTCAAGAGAGATGTGCTGACCTAGAAAAGATTTACTGTCATTTCTTAAACACAGATTAAAATTTCTGGCACATTAAGAATTTAATAATGTCCAGATTGAGTGGGAGTGTTAATAGACATCAAAGTTGACACTGTTAATACTGATCAGTGGTGAATCAGTGAATTAAAAAAAAATATTGCAGTCTGAATTCAAGCATGAATGAAAATGGTGAAAAAGAAATGAACAGACTGAAATATGAACTGTGATAACATATTAGACGCAATTTGTATCTGACACTTCTGTGGATAACTGACTGCACGAAAGACAGCAAACAGCATCTTCAAAAAATACTTGAATGCAACTGAAAGAAAAAGTGGGCCCAAATGTCAAATTTTGTGGCAGTATAGCAGCTTGTGTATATCACTGTTTACAGCTTTTCTGTGTGAACAACATGAAACACTCAGTAACAGCAGCTGTTTTTGGATGTCTGCAACATTACTACCTAGCATAAAAACAGCTAGTACATGATAACAGCATATTAAAATAGTAATAGGTGTAGAAAAAGAGCTCATAACCTATTGGAAATAGAACTGCATGTTGAAAAAAGCAACAGGATATAAACACATCTGGCTTACTCATTAATGGAATACTTTGAAAAGAGCAATTTAATGAGCATATTTTTATATAATTTATGGGAATGTTTGATAAACATTGGTGAGACTCGACTATGGATTGTAAAGAGAATGTAAAAACAGAAAGTCAGAGACAGAGAGAGAGCGAGAGAGAAATAGGCTGGTGGATAGAGCCAAACAACTGTAAAGAGTACTTCAGAAGAAGAAGAAAAATGAAGTTAGAGCAGCTTGTAAACAGAACAACAGAAGTTTGCTGGACAAAAATGTATGATGAAAAGATATCTGTTATCACAAATAACAGAAGGAAAAAGGAAACTATAGAGGCACTTTGGGAAAAAGAAAACATCATTCTGAAGTATCAAAGGCTGTTATTGAAATATAATAGCCAGCATTCTCAATGTGCATGCAAGGCAGATACTATAAGTGATTTATTACAGGAATTATAAAGAGCAAGAAAATAGCAGTTGGTTACCTAACCCTGAAGTCAATCTCTGTTGAATCTTAAGTTTTTACAAAATCTTCCTTTTATTTATTTTTATTTGTTTTTTATAGATTGAGTCAATTATAGTTGACTTATCATTCTTTCCATTCACTGTGATGATTTAAAATGCTGATTAATGTTTTCCTCTCTTTTCTGTTGTTCTGAGAATCTTCCAATTTTATGTGCTCAAGGCTTTCACGGTTAATCTTTTTCCACTTTTGCTCTGACTGTTTTTGAGTGGCTGGGCCTACTTTTCTCTGATGTTTCTTTTGGGAATTTGGCTTTGTTTCACTGATCAATGACATCTGACAGTTGACAGCTGTCAGCTGACAAATGAAAATTTAAGATGATGTAAGCACGGGCCTTTGATTTGGATTGGCAAACTTTCTTGACTTTGATTTGCTTATCAAGTCTTGGCTTATGTAACCTGCTATAGCTTCTATTAGGTGTAGATGTTTGACTGATTAATATTTAATGGCCATGGAATCAGATTGCATTATTTTCATCAGACTGCATTTACATACAAACACACACACACACACACACACACACACACACACACACACACACACACACACACACACACACACACACACACACACACACACACACACACACACACACACACACACACACACGTAGCAGCTGCCCACAGCAGCAGGTACCCCCCAAAATGCAGCAGCCCCAAGCCACCCCCCCTGCCATTCCAGTGTCACATTACTTGGCGATTTCTCCCTAGTTACCATAAACAGTGTTCAGACCTCTCAGTGTACACACTATTTTCTTCTTTACTTCTACAATAATTACAGATATTTGGGTTTAATTTAAAACTTCTATTTCAATTTTTATAGCACAAACACCGATGTCCATTTGCTAAACAAAACAATAAAATTTCACTATAAAAACAGACTTAGCAGGAACAGTAAACTTCTCCGCCCTTGAAGCTCACATTCATTGAAATGGCACTGAAACCCACATTCAAAGAAATTGCATCTTGGACAGTGGTGGATTAAGTTTACCTTTGGGCTGTTTTCAAACCATAGGCCCCTTCAACACATTTTTAAGACCATGCATATATGTATGCATATGTTCTTTGATTTACCTTCCTGACTGTATTAAATTATATTCCTAGTATAATACAGCACCACTTGTTAGTGTGTTTTAAATTTGTAGTTTTAAATATTTTTCCAGTAAGCAATGAAACAAAATGTATGAACCAATATTGACAAAACTGCCCATTCAGTACATTTCAGTCATACAAGGCCACTAAAGCTTCTGTCATTATAATCCAATATCAGTCAATATGCACAATCTCTGCAGAAGTAAAAGCCATCTGAATAATTCCACATTAAAACATCAAAGATATTTGTAACTAATGAAGAAGTTGCTGTTGACAAACAACTTTATATTTTAATGTTTCATCTACAAATTCAGTCTCTGTTGCCCTTGAAGAATAAATTGCATAAGTTAGATTAAAAAAAATGATAACCTGATAATATTGCAATGGGGAAAGGATGCCGAACTGACAACAGGTTCATAGTTACTAGGTAGCTCATCCAAAGGAGGACACACTCAGGACTGCAGCACCCCCACCCCCCTTAAAGTACAACATCTGCATGGTGTGTATGCAAAACCCACAGATTTCTGCATCTAAGGCAAGTATGTCACCTGTTGTGCTACTAACAATGCTTTCAAATTCTCTAGCGCAAACAGTGACATTGTACATTGAAAACAGGCTCAGTATGAGCAACAATAACTTATCTTCCTTTGAAGCTCAAAATTCCTTGAAAATGCACTGAAGCTCACAGGTCCTTGAAAATCACTGAAACTCATATTTTTTGAGTTGTCATGTAGTTTGTATAGAGAATTCAAGTTCTTGTCTCCTGTAAATGAGGTACATGGTTTGAGCATGTGCAAATTAACTAACTTGCCACCATCCCTAACTTGGGCATTTCACACAGACACATCCACACACACACACACACACACACACACACACACACACACACACACACACACACACACACACACACACACACACACACACACACACACACACACACAGATGGAACGATCATCTGTCTTGTCAGTTTTATTCTGTAGCAGGAACGTCTTAAGATGCATGCAGAGATGTAAATCTGCATTGCATGCACAGATGCAGTGGATATTCTTAAAGAAGACTTGTAATTTATTTTTTTAATTAAAAAGCTCCCTTGTCCAGTGGGCCCTAGGATATTGCCAGTACTAACAACCAAGCTTTCTTCCAATCAGAAAATTTATTTTTAAATCTAGGTGAAATCTTAAAAACATTTAAATATTGGATATTTGGCAGAATATCAGGGACAAAAGAAAAAGGAGTAATTATACTAATTGCTAGAGGGGCTCCAATAGTAATAGATAAGGAGAAAAAAAAGACAAAAATGGTGGATTTATAGTAGTAAGGAGCTATTGGCGAGGGAGGAGGATTACAATGGCATGTGTTTACATTCCACCAAAAACTACTATTATGGCATTTAGGAAAATGTTGGGAGAAATAATCATCTTTCAACAGGGAATAATACTTACAGGTGGGGACTGGGACTTGATCTGCAACAGTGAGGATGTATCTGGGGACCTGGAAGGGAAATATAACAAAAGAAGGTATATTTCTGAAGAAATTTATGAAAATATTTGCTATGGAAGATGTGAATTCAGTAATAGGAACTTGGAAAGAATTTACATATTATTTCCCAAAGTATAATAACTGGGCTAGACTAGATAGAATTGTACTTCACAGGAACATGTGCATTTACTTCTTTGACACACATCCAGTAACTATTTCAGATCATGCACCAATAAAAACTAAGATAAAAATGCAAGGCAATGAAGTAAAAATACAACACTGGTGCTTTCCTACCTACCGGTTAAAAAAGAGAGGCATTTAAGGAATGGCAAGGAAACTATTCTAGATTTATATTATATATGTATGTGCATGCTGGCATGGGCATGTATGTGTGACTATATATATATATATATATATATATATATATATATATATATATATATATATATATATATATATGTTATATTATATATATAGGCTGCCTGCTCCAATTCCATTTTTTCTTTATCTTACTTCTGTGCCCTACAAACTAGATGAAGGCCATGATTGTATAAAACAATTGTTGGAGAAGACAAGACTTCTCTTTTTCACACATATCAGTGAAGAACAGCATTACTCAGGTGGCTGAAAACCTGGCAGCTTGATATTATTTATCAGGTATGAGGTTTATATTTATGTTTTTCTTTCTAAGCCTCACATCTATGCTGTTGTGTAATGGGTGGAGTGCAGTGGTGTATGTTCCTGTGCCCCTGTTATGGCCATCTCCTGAGTACTGACTATCTCAGTATAGATACTCCATGGCCACAGGTGCTTCAAGTTGGATCATGAGATACTACAAAACTTCAGCCTTCCTTATATGTAAACCAGTTAATCCTTCTGTCTGTCCTAGTCTACAAGCTGCTCTGGGCAGCTTTTCTCTTCGGGGGTGAACATAAGCCACTTTGTCCACCATAGGAACAGGATGTACTGAGAGCCTAGAAACTACAAATCAAGGGAACTGTCAAAACACCTAAACACTGAGTAAGTGGACAAATTAACTAGTCTAAGCTCTGACAGCAAACACAAGTTTCAGCAACTCATTTAACCTTTTTTTGAGTGTGTACCTAAAAGTAAGTGGGTGTGGCCTGAGCCTTTAAAAATAGACAGAGGTCAAATATCAATACAGTTGTGTTTGCCATCATGTATGCTTAAAGATAAAATATTCTGAAATGTATGTAGCATAGTTTTGGAATTATTAATGCAAGTATAAGCAAGTACTATTTGACGCCTAGAGGAGCAGTAGGAGATAACTGCAGATGCACCTGGATGTAGTGTCTCGAATGGTTAATGTTTGTTACATGTACTAAATCTTACCTTGGCATCCTTCACTGTTTTCCCCATGTGCTTTGACAAGACACTGGCATACTGTTCTATAGTAAGGGCTTCAGCACTTAAACCAACCCATTTCCCAATGTACTCAGAAGGGTGGTCCAGGATATTGGCTATTGCTGGGCCAATGTCTGCTACAGATATTCCATCCAGTGGAACATCTCCCATTGGGATTGCTGAAAAAAAGATAATAAAAGGAAATGCATATTACTTAGTATTGGATACAATGGGTTGCATTCCTATTTACTAGTAATGAAACAACATAATTGCAGTACAAACTCTTTTCAGGCAAATGAATACTAAAAAGCTGATTGCATAGAATTGTTTATTTATTTATACATTTTTCAGACAAATTGCATTTAAAGCTACTGGTGCATCTTGGAATCAGTAGTAAGCCATCTAAGTAAGCATTTACGTGGAATATCATACTGCACGAAGGAGGCATCCTGTAACAGAGTTTTGTTAAATAAGGGAAACTAGTAGAACCAATTCCAGCAGGTTGCAAGCAAAGTTGTTGATGTGACAAAGCGTATTTAATGGGATGAAAGTCAAAAAAATATTTTCCATGCTTTTAGGCTAAATGCTAAAGGTAGATGTGAACAACTTAAAAGCAGAAATTTAACAGAGAGACACTGGATGTAACAGTAATCTAGGATGGAGTAGTTAGAAGGCAAGCTGAATGGGGTAGCTGGCTACATGTAGTAACAGAATGACAATATTACCGAGTTAAAATGGTAAGCAGCATGCCTGCATTTACAAATAAAAGCCAAAACATAAGCAATAACATTTGCATCTTAGGAGGCTGGGGGAATGAATTTGAGTTTTTGAGCAGTTCTAGAAATGAATTAAGTTCCTTAATAGATACATCCAGGTTCCTAAGCAAATGCCAAGGCTGAGATAAGTCACAGGTTAGTAGAGAAGATCTCTGTGGCACTTGCTATGTATGTTTGTCATAAAAGAAGTGACATGATGCCAGCTGCTGTTGAAATTATGATTAGAGGTAAATTGGATGAATGACATTTTTGTCTAAAGAAACTCACGCATTCTGAATAATTGAAAGTTGATTTCTCTGAAAAACAATTTAATCTGATATAAAATAACTGAAACATGATACAATTAAAAACACAAAGAACACTCTTCAAAAACAGGGTTTTGCAGGTCAATCCCCATGCACTCCCCAGACCCACTTACTTTAACATACTAACTCCATAGTTGCACAACTGTGCAGAAAGGTAAAAATGCCATACACAGGGAATCTCTGCCACTGCATATAAACCACATCAGCCAGTGATTAAGGATAGGTAACCACAAGCTTCTGCATACACTTCCACATATTCCTACTTCTGCCACATTCACTGAAATTGCAGTTCAGCCAAAATGCCATTCAGTTAAATTGACTTTCAACCTTTTCTCTTAGATTAATTGACTTTAGAAAAAAATATTTAACCAAATGACAGGAACCCATATTTATATATGTGTCCATATATCAATAGCTATCTATCTATCTATCTGTCTATCTATCTATCTATCTATCTATCTATCTATCTATCTATCTTATTGTAGAAATTATTTTATTTTATTTAAATTTGTTAATTGGGTTTGAACACTGATTACAAATTACCATTTTCAGTCTCAGCCTGTGAAAGCATTAAGGTTTGACATTTACAGTGATAGGCCATGTCAAACCCAGAGCTGTTGGACATGCTACACTTAAAGAAATCCCAATCCCTCAGAGACACATACTACAGGGATCTAAACCTTGTCATCACAATGAACAAAACATGCCGGAGGGATAGGTTCCTGACCCAGAGACTCTCCAGACTCTGGAATAGACTGCCCATACATGTCAAGCAGAGTGTCTCTTTGGCCCTCTTCAAAAGGAACCTTGACAATTGGATGGGAGATAGGAAATTCACCCCGGGGATCATGTCAGTTGCCCTGATAGACAGAGGTCCAGGGAAGTAAATATTGTGGGAAGAAATAACCAGGGAATTGTTATGGCTATGCTTGTACAGGCCCTAGGACCGATAGCCTAGTACCTATGTGTATATGTATATATATATATATATATATATATATATATATATATATATATATATATATATATACATAAAATTATACAGTTGTTGAGAATATACAGGTTTTATAAACTGTAATAGAGATAAACACACACACACACACACACATATATATATATATATATATATATATATATATATATATATACATTTTTTACAGAGTTATAGAGACAGTTGAACAGGTTTATAAAATATGCATTGCATCAGTACATACAGTTTCATGCAACTTATATCTTTTTAACAGAGGGTTATATAGATAGCTGAGACTACATTTGACACAGAACTAGAGTTTGAAGTACTTTAGCAGTGCATTAGTATAAGAGTTTAAAGAAAAAAGATGGTAAAGTAGGGGAAATAAGGAAGGTGTCAGCGAGTGGGAGCTTATGGCTTGATTAGATTATGTGATTTGAGAAATTATAATGGCATTTTACCCTGATGGTGGGGTACTTGGTTCTCCCTGCATCCTCTAACTTATGTAAGCAAACTTCACAGTCCCACTGCAGGAAAAGTGAAAAAAAAAACACTGTTGAGTACTGCTGGCTTGATCCATAGACATCATTGTAGTTCTACAAAGTGCAGAAATCATGCAGGTAATCAGAATAAGAGGGAATGAAGTAAATTGTAAGCGTGTATAAGGTACAGTGCCCTGGGGGTAGTCGTTCAGGATTTCAGAATGAAAAACAATGAGCTCAACTAACACACTTATTTTGCTGCCACACTCCTTAGCCAGGCAGGTGGGTTTAAACCTTTTGGGTTACTGTACATAAATTTTATCTGCTATCTTTGCTAATTTAAACAACTGTCTTGCATCTCTTCAGGCAGTATCTTAGGACTTCTGCTTCATTTGTTATTGTAATGATAAACAAATGACCGAACAAAACTGAGAATAGCTTGCCTTTATTCCATTTCCTTCTTGTTTTCCATGCCTTATTTTATCTTATTGACTTTAGACTATTGCACTGTGATAGGTATTTCAGTTGTGTGAACAACTCATACTTATGGTACAGTCTTCTTTGTATCAATCTGATGAAAGCAGAGACTGACAGTGTATGTCAGTGCACTGACTGGCTACTGCTGGTTTATTGACTGGTGTTCCACTTTACTCTTCTCCTGCTTCTGGTTTCCCAGTCACCCTGTCCCCACATCCTTAACTTATAACAGCTGCACTACACCTCATTTTACTACACCCTTCCAACTCCCTTAAAGAAATAGGACTATTTTTGCTGCACAGACTCTTTGGATACAGCCCGTTTCAGTATGTTAACTAAGGACATACTTATTTTGATTATTCTTTTCCTGTCCAACTCTCGTTGCTAAATGTAACAGCTTCCACGTCTGTGATCCTAAATGGACTCTGATGCAGTTAATGATTCTGATTCAGTTAATGAGTCGAGGCTACACTAAATTCTTTTTCGGCTACTGTATGTATTCCTCCCCCAGCTAAAATGCTTATTTTACAAACTGTCTTACAACAAATAATGGCCATAACTAAAAAAGTCACATTAATCATCTCTGGTGATACTAATGTAAGTTGGAACTCATCTATCAGAGGTAAACTACTCTGTTCATAAAACCTTGTATAGCTTATTAATGATGGAACTAGACCTAACCTTGATTCCAAAAACTCATTTGATATTGACATACTTATTACTGGCATTCCACACAGATTTAAACAACTCTCCTTTCTAACAAATACCCTCAGAGATCATTCCTTATTCTCTCCCAGTGGTCTTCTATAACCTGCAGCTAAAATTAAAACAAATACCTTGCTATTCATTTCCTAATAACTTTAAAATCTTATTACAACTTGAATGTTAGTGTGCTTGTATGTACGTGTATGTGTTTGCATGTGTGTGTGTGTGTGTGCATATGTGCGTGTGTGCTTGTGTGCATGTGTGTGTGTGCGTGTGTGTGCGTGCGCACACAAGTACATCCTTTGATGGGCTGGCACCTTTTACAGGCATAGTTTTTCTGCCTGGCACCAAATGAGTATCAGCATAGGCTCCATCTCCCGTGTGACCCTTACTTGGAAAATTAATCAAAGAAAGAAAGATGACTGATATTATAAAATCATTGCACTGTTACTGTAAGTTTCATTTTTTTTCCTAGTACTTTCCCCATCTGCTGAAAGTGATATGTTAAGTGGTTAGCTCATCTTTCTTTAAGAAGCTAAATGAAATATCTTTCCTGATGCCATTTATGAGGTTGAAGTGCAAGCAGCAACCTTTTAACTATGCACATAGTGGGCAACATGTATTCAGAGTACAATTTAACCAAATAATCAAATTCTGGCCAGAACTGAATAAGACAAACAAACAAAAAAGAAAAACAATGCTAGAAATGATGTCACCAACAAAAGAATTTACTAAAACTTAAAAACGATAAGTGTTTTTGTCCTTTGCGACACTAAGGACTTCTTCAGATAAAATATATAAAAAATGCTGATTTGTAGCATATTCTATGGTAGTGTAAATGTGCACATAATCTCTGGTGCTCTCTTAAGGTAAGGTTAAAAAAAATGGGTTATGAAAAATCAGTGTTGTGGGAGTTTGGCATTCTTCATATCACTGATCAAGAACTACTTAAGCAAAAATTGCATATCTTTATTACTCTTTTTACATTAGTTAAACTTTATGTAACACAGAATTGGCTAGACAGCTCTAAACTTTCTTGGAAAGGATTCAGAAATGTGGCAATTAAATATGTATTCTCTCATAAACTTATAACAAATAATACTAATAAATGCCTTATTATCAGAAATATTGGAAACTTTTTCTTGAACACATATTAAAAGAATAAAATAGGATGGTAGTTAGATATTGAAACTTACGTTCTTTTATTAATAAGGATCTTTTAGGTCAATATTTCATAGCTCTCTCTTCTTGTGACTTTGTAATATAATTTTGTTTTTATCAAGATGTTCATGTAGCACTTGATATATATATATATATATATATATATATATATATATATATATATATATATATATATATATATATATATATCAAATACAAAAACACCACTTAAGTCCAAAGGTCGTGTTCCCAAACAAGAAACACAAGTGGAGAGACAAACTGGAAAACGACCACCACGACTCAGTAATGAAAGCAATATGAGGATTTATTGAGGTATATATATATATATATATATATATATATATATATATTGTATACAGTTTGTTTGAATTTTGTGTTATATTTACTTGTTTTAGACTTCTACATTTCCATGATTGATCTGTTTTTTGTTGTTTTTTATAAAGATTCTAACCTACATGGATCAAACTTATATGTATACACTATGGTAGAATAATAAAATATTTTTTGGAAAAAAAAATATACAAAAAGAAGCAGACTTATAGGTCTACTCATATAAATCACATGTCAAGATTTGTCCAATCCATAACCTAACTTGATTTATCAAATTTTAATACAAATGCTCCATTTAAATATAAATATATACATATATACCAATAAAACAATAAAAACAAGTAATATAAACATATATCATCATCAGTGTTCTGTAATGATATATTAATAAAATATGCAAGTAAAAAAGTAAAAGAAATATGTAATACTATACATTAAACACAGATATAAAATGTACTAGTGAAAAATGTAATAATAAAATATACATATTTCACTTAAATAAATAAATAAATAACATTTAATAATTTATGTTTCTGAGAAAATGTAAAAAGGTATGGGGTATGTTTATTGAAAGGGGATATCCTGAAAAACTGATCCATAATATTAAGAACAGTGTATTAAGTGAAAGGAATAGTAGATATTGTACAATTTTAAAGGAAAGGACAATAACCACCAAAACAGTTTTAGATAGGGGTAATGGGTTTGATAAAACAATGGTGTTAGCATACACGAATAAGAGTGAGCAAGTTAAAAACTTGTTATTAAAATTGGAATTTAGTTAAAGAGTTTGCTGATGGAGCAGTTGGGGATCTTGGCACCACGAAGTTTGTTTATAAATGAGGTAGGAACATGAAGAATATTGTTGAAAGACCATATAAGCAAAATCAGCAATAGAGTATGGTGAATTGCGGCATATGTTCTCATAGTAGGTCTACATATGACAAAATAAATATTATAGTTAAAACATATCCTAGAAGTATTATAAATAATTTTAAATGTAATTGTATGACTACTCAGGTAGTTTACATTACTTTGTGCATTTCTTGTGATAATTTTTATGTTGGTAAAGCTGACAGGCAGTTAAGGACCAGGATATATAAACATTACTATGGTATTAAAACTCAAGATTCTAGTAATGCACTACTTAAGCATTCTATTTGATGTATAGGTTTTAATACATTTTTATTTATATAGTAGAGAAAGTTCCTATCCCTGTGCTGGAAGGTAGCTGGGGTGCTATTATTGAAAATAAAGAACTTTATTAGCAAATGAAGTTGAAAGTGACATCCTCCCCAGGGCTTAATGATAAGACCTCTTTGAATGGGTTGTTGCAATTGACATTAATGGATGTTTAAGAGAAATATACATTTTTTTATTATTACGTTTTTCACTAGTACGGTTTATATGTGAGTTTAATGTATAGTATTAACTTAATTGTTTTACATTATTACTTTTATACCTTATTAACACATCTTTACAAGACATGATGATATATATTTTATATTAATTGTTTTTATTGTTTTATTGGTATACAGATTTTTATTTGGAGCATTTTTATTGAGATTTGATAGGTTGCTGATAGGATGACATTTGACGTGATTTATATGAGTAAAATTATATGGCTGCATGTTTTTGGATATTTTATCTGAAGAATTCCTTAGTGAATCAAAAGACAAAAGTGCTTATCATTTTTAAGGTTTATTAAACTCTTTCATGGGTGACACAGTTTCTGATGCAGGAGTACAGTTTAAAAACATAAAAAAGCTAACACTGCTGCTAGTACAGATACCTCTGCTAGAGTTTTGATCTAGCGAATGACATCTGGCTACTCTAGTTGCCCCTAGAATGCCTTATACTGCATTATAACAAGGCAACAAAATCCCCTTTCACATGTTTCTCTGGAAACAACTTATACTGGGAAGCTGTGGGCAGAGGAATGTATGAAAAATGGTGCACAAGCAATAGATTGTACCTCAGAATTCCTGACCACCAAGTGCAACAGTTAAAACATCTGCTTTCCTTATGCACATATTTTTAAACCTTTATCACATTATTATGAGAAAAAAGTAACACAATTGTTAAATTATTAAAGAAAATGCTCCTTTCATATGATTTTGTTCAAGTTTATTCCCATTCTGTATGACTGCCAGTATTGTCTAAGCCTTTTCCTTACCCAGTACATAGTAGTTTCCATCAATTGCCTTCACTGGCTTCCACGTGGATAAGAAATTTTCATAGTAAGCAGCAATCCTGACACTGGTCATGGGTACTTTTTGTTCCCAGAAATACTCTTCTACCTCTCCTTTTCCATCGAAATGTAGAACCTCAAGTTTACCGCCTGTTATTTTATTGACATTTTCCACACCACTGAAGATAACATGCTTTAAGCCGAGCTCCTTAGATATATCTGCCAGCATTTTACCCTGTTGAAAACAAGAAAAACATAAGTAACAGATGTCAGCATTTTAATTAATAATCTTTTTTTTTATTTCTCTTCATATGGCTATCTCCCTATCTGACTGATACCTGTTAGTAAATCCCATGTCATAATTTACAACACTGTCTCCGAAGTACAACGTTAATTGTTCTGAATTGGAAGCAAGATTATGTCATACTTCACTGACTTACTTGTACATGTTAAGAGGAAGCTTTACTTTGATGATGCACCATTCACCACTTACGGCACTAAACAACACTCTACTTATCCTGGAAACATGGAAAACCCAGAACGTACCTCAAAAACAATTAACAGGCTTTTTTACTAGAACATTTATGAAAAGATCACTAAATCACAGACATTTACAATGCAAGAATTAACATCAACACCAAGAAGAGGACTACAAAATGTAAACCATCTGATTTTCTCAAGACTAAGGCTATACAATTCACCATAAAATTTAGTCTTGCAAGCATAACAAGCATCCTAACACAAACTGTAAAAGCGTGACTGTTTGTTTTTTTTCAGTTAAACTTCTAATATTGCAGATGTAAAAAATAATATAAATGACACCTAGAATAAGCCACAGGCTCAATTAATTGCAGTATTGCAAAGTATACGGCCAGCCCCCCTTTTTTGCTATATGATGTTACAAATTGCCTTCATTCCTGGTAAACCTTTATACATATATGTGTGTGTGTGTGCGTGTGTGTGTGAGTGTGTGTGTGTGTGTGTGTGTGTGTGTGTGTGTGTGTGTGTATATATATATATATATATATATATATATATATATATATATATATATATATATATAGAGAGAGAGAGAGAGATATAGATAGATATAGATATATAGATAGATAGATAGATAGAAATATATGGTTTACTATCAAAATGTTGAAAATGAAAACAGTTTTCAACAAAATTACCAACTTGTTTATCTGACTTTGGCAATACTGAATTACCACAAATGTCAGAAATGGTAACCATGGCAATCGACATTTGAAGACCGGAGGTTCCAATGTCAAATTCCGTGTTAATGTTAACATTTTTCAGGGGGGCAACATCCCACCTGCATATTATATATACCAACTCTGAGACTGCACTACAGTGAGGAAAAGGATTTCCTGTACTGTAATCTCAATTCAAAATGTCGACTTTATATTAGTGAATGTCTACTCACTTTCACTAATATGAAGTCATATATTTTTCAGTTTGACGTTACAGGCATTGGTAGAGCACATGTTCGACCAACCTGCTTTTGTTAAACTGCATTTCCTCATTTTGATCATAAACCAATATATATATTTATATATATATATATATATATATATATATATATATATATATATATATATAGGGTCTATAATAGAAGAATGAAAGATCAAAATCACGAATGCTCTAAAGAGCAAAAACGCTGGACCTCGAAGTGCTTTTTGTTAGATAGCAGTACAGTGAAGATCGGAATATTTGCCCTTTCCTCACTGTAGTGCGATCTCGGAGTTGGAATATATATTTAGCAGCGGGTGTGAGGGGCGCAGCCCCCCACAATAAGGAATTTGAGGTCCGGCATTTTCACTCTTTAGATTGTTCGCGATTTTGATCTTTTGTTCTTCTAATGTAGACCCTATATATATATATATATATATATATATATATATATATATATATATACACACACACACACACACACACACACACACACACACACACACACACACACACACACACACACACACATATGAATGCATATGTATAAACAATGTTTGAGATTAAATTAATTGCATTGAACCTATTGTTAAACCTATGTACTGAAAAATATCTTTTTTCTTAGAAACTCCAGTGGAGCATGGTGTGTAGCATGCCAGACTTAAGAAATGTTTTAAATTTGCCAGGATCAGGAGAAATTACATAGTATTTACTAACTTACTGAAACTCTAGTTATATCTTTCTGTGCTCACCTGTCTTAAACAGTTGAAACCCTCCCTGCCTTTGCAACCTGACTAAATATTATGTGACTTGTAGTTTCACCTTACTGGTGAGATATCAGGCATGGATACCTCATGCTGGTGAGATATCAGGCATGGATACCTCATGCTGGTGAGATATCAGACATGGATACCTCATGCTGGTGAGATATCAGGCATGGACACCTCATGCTGGTGAGATATCAAGCATGTATACCTCATGCTGGTGAGATATCTGGCATGGATACCTCGTGCTGGTGAAATATCAGCCATGGATACTTCATGATAGTGGAATATCAGGGACGTATACCACCTCATGGTTATCAGATGTTTGGTTCAGGTTGCCATGCACATTACAGACATGTTACCACCTAGGGGATAGCATGCAGGCAGCTCAGGGCTATAAATATTTACTGTATCCAGACTACAGCATGCTTTATACACCAGGCTGAAATAGTGTGTATTCAGTAATAGTTACAGTACAGAACTGATACTAAAGAAACTCATGGTTGTCCTGGATGTTGCTTGTTAACTTATATCCTGTACAACAACTGAATTGTTAATACTGTTGTATAGAAGCTTTCTGTTAACCTTTGATAAAGTGTACCTTTTTCAAACATATGATTACAAAATCAGCAATTTCAACTATATAAAGTTTTAAAATTAATTCTTGTTTTGGTAAAAGTTTGTGACCCTCTTAAAAAGGTACAGTTTGTTGCATGTGTTTTCCTTTGGTGATTAACCAAAAAGGAACTTCAAAACCAAAACCAGGATAGCTCTAAAAATAAGAACATGGTTTTATTGTGTGTCTATTTGTCTAGTATATAGTCACCATTATCACCCAGTTCTTAACTGCGTGAGATGCAATAGAGGTGTTATTTATTTTTTGCTTCCTGGTTGGAGTGCCTCATGTGGAAAGACATAATTGGAAAGGCTTTTGTTGGAATGACTTGTATTACATTGCTTAAATACTTTAGAACATGCTACAAGTATATGTTTACAGGTAAGCACTGAAACCTGGGCAGCTTGAAGGGGGGAAAAAAGGCAGTCTTTTTCATCTCAAAACAGCAAGTAGTTACTTAAACAGTAAAGTTTGTAATGTAATGCAACTTCCTTCTTCTTAGAAGGACATTGTGCAGTTCAGACCTCTGTTTCACCCTTTATTTAAGAAAGTGCAGGTAAAACTTTGCAAGCCTGTGTTTCACTGGAAGGTTGGGCCCTCTATGTGTGTGACATGTACATCAATTCAGGTAATGTGTACTGACGTAGTCTGCTGCCGACCAGGTGCAGCTCCCTCCTCCCCACACATTTCTAATGTCAACATTTGTATATAAGTGAAGATGTCAGTGTTTGTATTTCTCATACGTAATGCAGTGGGTGTGATCTTAATGAGTCACACCTGTGTTTAGTATGTATTACTTGTGAGTAACAGATTGTAACAGTAAAGGGATACTGCTTCAAGATCTTCACTGTCATCATGATATGAACTGTTATTCATACATTTTGAGTTCTCTGTCAGATATTGGTAGCACTTTATCTAACACTGATGGATTTTTATAAGGTTGCAGATGTAAAGCTTTTCACCTACCACCACCGAGTTATTCTTTGTTTTATGCAATACCACCTTACATAGCTGTCAACCATTTATCCCCAAAATTAGCATCAATGCAAAAGTAATTAGGGAAAATAGATCCAAATTAGAGACACCTTTTATTACCTTATTCTTCTTCTTTCGGCTTTTCCCGGTTACGGGTCACCACAGCGGATCACCTATCCACTCATGATTGGCAGTGGAGTTTTTATAGTGTTGAGTTGCCAGCTCAGCGCCCAACCTTTCACAGAAGGCATACATATGCACGCACTCATGCCTAGGGCCAATTTAGAGTGTCCAAACCACCTACAGCATGTCTTTGGGATGTGGGAGGAAACTGGAGCACCCGGAGGAAAGCCATGTGATCACAGGGAGGACATGCAGACGCTGCACAGAAGGTACCCCAGCCAAGGATTGAACTGGAGAACCTCTTGCTGTGAGGTGGCAACGCTAACTGCTGCACCACCGTGGCCGCCCAGAGACACCTTTTATTACCAATGCTATTAATTTAGAAAGTTGATAGAAAAAAAAACAGAAAAATTGGATGTGTGTTATAAACTTCTTAAATGTAAAGGAAAATGATGCGCTAACATTTGTAACAGTTGAGAGGTATGCCATAGAGTTAATTTCCAATTGCTGTTACATACTGTTTCAAAGGGTCTATATCATAACATCGAAAGGAACAAATCTCAAACGGCTGAAATATCGAAATTGCCGTTCATCGATTTGTTTTTTGTGAGATTGCAGTACAGTGAAGATCGGGAATTTTGCCCTTTCCTCACTGTAGTGCAATAATTAGCGGGGGATGTGGGGGTACACCCCCCCACAAAAGTGATTTTGATAAATGTCAATTTCAATATTTCAGCTGTTCGAGATTTGTACCTTTCGATGTTATGATATAGACCCGTTTCATAAGCTTCTGGAATTATATAGTTATTGTAATTTACAAGACTGAAAAACACATAGTGGCTTCTGAAATGGTTCGAAAATGAGCATGGCAGGGTTACCTGGGCACTGGACCACTGTAAGGATTCAGCATATGAAGGCAGTGCTGACACACATACGGAGGGTGAAATTTTGCAAGAAACAGCCTTTTTTTTGGTTGGGGGGAGGCAATATGATGACACATAGCCACTTAGCAAAGACCAGTGTACTGCATGTCCTTTCTCCTTAGCCTGCCGTACAGGAGAGGCTAATGAGCAAGTCTTCCAAGCAGTAATTAAAGCAAAGGGACTGAGACCTATTTACTTATTTGCTTACTAAGTTTGTTAACCCGGTAAGTGAGCTGGTCCAAGTACTCTTTTTAGTCATGACCTGGGACAATGTGGCAAGTACAGTTGATCAAGAAAATGTAAATTATAAACTGTAAGTAAGACAAATTATATACAGTAAATAAGACAAAGCATCACTTAGAGTTACTAAGACAACCTGACAACACATTGAAGAAAAGAATCAATCTGAATAATGTACGGTACAGCAGATATATGGTAGTAATCAAGAATTAAACGTTATAATATAAAGCAAATATACAGGAATAAGCTTAAACATTAAACAACTGAAAATGCTGTAGAAGGTATAATATCAGAAATTATTTACTATGTTTTATTTAACACCAATAAGTGTATTAAATCACAAGCGGAACTTGAATTTTACTGGATGGCATGGGACTTGCAAACACTGAAGCCATGACTAAGATATTTCTGCCTTAAAGAGCTACTGGCCTGGTATTGGCCTACTGCTGCCCTATGCTTATCTACCCGGGGGGGGGGGTGGACTGTTGGAGGTTTGAGTATGCAGCTTCAGTCTTCAAGTGACTGTTCTTTTTCTTATCAATGATTGCAGCTTTAAAATCTTGTACCTGTGTGCTTGTGAATGTCCTTATTGCTCACTAGTTTTAAGAGGTATTTTAAACCTGCTTATTTGATCCAGCAAATGAGTTTTATTCCGATAATTTTTTTGTAGTTCTTGTTTAGTTTTTAATTGTTTTTCCTCTGACATAATTTATTGGCTACAAAATACTATGCATGAATTTCACTTCACAGCAAGTAAGTTTGCATTTTAGAAAGTTCACACTGGCAGTAGACTTTACTTGCTGGCTTCTTTTTTGGGCTACCTGTTTCTTTTAGGTTTATAGGTGATTACTAGGCTATTGGCCCAAGAGCCACTTTAAGCTTAGACAACCTTACCCCATATTTACCAAAATATTGATAACATGTCTCACTATCCCAAGGAATTTTACAGTTACAATATAGGCTTGTACACGTCAGTCGTTCACAGGCTGCTCTTGTCCATTAGGGACGTAGCTGCCAAATCAGGGGCAAATTTACAATTTCACATCCATTGGTCCAAGTTACATTTGAATATGGTTAGGGATGAGCTTTGCAAAGGGTGTGTTGTACTTAGTGATTGGTCTGATCACAGTTGAGTTCAGTGGAACAATGACCCGTTATCAATACCTTCTTAGATTTAACTGTACATATCTGTATAATTAGCTCATGCAAGATTGCAGCAGTCAATGGTTAGGTAAACATAGATGCTTGTGATTCAAATCCAAACCAAGGTAAATACTCTGTATGACTTAAATTTTTGATGGCAGTTGGTGCAGAGAGTTAAGACTGCAAGCTGTAGTTCCTGTGGTACAGGGTTTGATTCCCTCAACCCTCATTTGCTTACTGTGTGACCTTGATTAAGTCACTTAACCAGATAGTGCTTGGGGACAACTGGAAATATGGCTAGGCTCCTTAACTGTTTCCTGGACTGCAAGCCGAGTAACTACTTGTGGATCTATATGCTACATTAAACTTGAGACCAATAGAGCCAAGGGGACATTCATCAAACTAACATACTGCTTGCAGAGGGGTTAGAATTTGTGCAGTTGTACCTGAAAAAATATACTGGTTTTACACAAAGAAAAATAGATACATTAAATAAACTTATTTTTGCAGTACAATGTAACAACTTTTTCCACTTCAACTCAAAAATATATCAGCAAATTAAAGGTGTTGCTATGGGGTCTAAGATGACCCCAGCATACGCAAACTTAGTTTTAAACCTGGTTAGGTGAGACACTTATTCACTTGCCTGGATTTAACAACACACATTGATATCATCAATATATTGACAATGTATTTTTGCTTGGGTTGGAACAAGACAGGAACTTGACATCTTTATGCAGACTCTTTCAAAAAGCATCAGCTTTTTACAGTTTGTTGTATAGAGACACTGTCTCCTTCTCGGACACCACCATTACCATTGACCAGGTAGGTAACAGTTTCATGTCTACCATACACAGAAAAGAAACCTATAGAAACAACTTTTTGGACTTCATGAGCCAACACCCATACTTCATGAAGGTAAATGTTGTACGGGGCCAGTTCATAAGACTCTCACATATTGTTAGTGAGGACAATTCCTTTTATACAGGAATCTGCTGTTCTGAAACAACTCTTTTTTCAAAGACATTATCCTATGACTTTAATAGAGCGGATTGCTAATGAAGTCATGGCAGCCAGGAACTCTAAATTCAAACCTATACTAAAATTTGGTTTTACACCTAATAGTATGAAGGACTCTGTTCAAGATAACCATTGCTCAAGTTTCTCGATTCCCATTAGCTGTGAAATGTATGTTATAAAACATATTATAAATGCAAACTGGAAGTTTTTCTCAAGTTGTATGGACTAGAGCAAAACTTTGGGTAGTAACCCGATGTTTTCATATAAGAGAAACAAAATTTTACGTTTCTCCTTTGAGAACAGAGACCCTCCTTTCCTTACTAACAGCACTATTATTAACAGTGAGGACAATACTGTTAAACCAGTGGGCATGTTTAGATGTGGTAAATGTATTTGTTGTAAATATATTTTAAGAGGGAAAACATATACTTTTACACACTGTAACCTGACTATTAAATATGCCAAATATTTTGATTGTAACAGTTGCAATGTCATTTATGCCAGCATCTGTGACACCTGCTGATTCTATTATATAGGAAAAACTAGCCGCAAACTTTCAAATAGAATGAAGGAACATTGCACGGCAGTCAGGCACAAAGATCCCAAAAGTACATTACGGAAGCATGTTGATTTTTGTATTGATTTCAAGATGTTTAGAGTTATTCTGTTGGAACAAATTGATGTGTTTTTGGTGACTACAGTGCTTTACTTGAAGTTAAAGAGCTTAGATGGCAACTACTTTTAGTGGCTGAAATTAAACCTGGTTTAAATGATAATCTTACTTTGAAGTATGCACCGCATTGGTATAGCTAATTTGCTTAAGTGTGCTCACACTGTGATTTTTGTGAGTCACACCTGATATTTTACCCCTCAGATCGGTCACCATTTAGTTTTATTGCAGGTAAGGGTCTTTTGCTTTTACCAATAGGAGAATTGATTATTTCATTGCATTTCCTCAGTGTTTTTATAGAGGTGCAATACTAGATCAGACATTCTGAAGACGTTCTTGTATATAATAAAGAATGAAAGTGCTCGATTATCAGTTTGTGCTTCTGTTTTTCTTCTCAGAGCTGTGGAAGTTTCTTTTGTTATTTAATAAAATAGTTACTTAGTTGTACTATTTGAAGTGGAGGGAAGTTCCCAGACCACCTATGTAAAGTCCCCTCTATGTTCATCTTTAATATAGTATCCTTCGAAGTCATGTAACCTTGGGGGAAGGTTGCAAATTTCACTGGAATAGCTAGTCAAGCAATCATGACTAAACAGATATTATACAATAAAGGATCATTACTATTCAAAAATATGCACTTTCATCAAAAGCCCAATCAGTGTTGTTGTGTCTTTCGGCTTTTCCCGGTTAGGGGTCGCCACAGCGGAACTCCGGTCCGCTTATGATTGGCAGTAGATTTTTACATGCCGAGTTGCCAGCTCTGATGCACAACCTTCAATGAAGGTACGCCCATACATGCAGGTCTCCACACAGAAGACGCTCTAGCTGAGAATCGAACAGGACAACGTCATACTGTGAGGCGACAACGCTACCGCAGCACCACCACCGCAGTCCAAAAGCCCAATCAGTGTGCCGAATGCAAATCAATTATATACTAATAGAAAGATTTCTGACTGCTTAAGTATTGTTGAACGGCTGGACATTTTACTGGGATATGCTCAGTAAGGCCATCCTTAACATTTTAAGAGCAAAATATGAGAGAAATTAGGAACGTTTTGCAAAATTCTGGACAGTTGAAAGATATGGTTACTGGTGCTATGATCAATTGTACTGATGATAACCTTAGCCATCATCTCTCCAGAGTTATGCAGAACATCTCTGGTTTCTCTCATATTTTTGTCTTATCGTTTGTAAAATTTTTGATTTTCTGGTAAATTACTAAGAATTTCTGTAAGTCAAAAATGCCAACAATTAGAGTTTCTTACATCTGACTGTTCAGACAAAAAAAAAAATAGAGAGAGACAAACTGCTATGGAGATGTTAGCTTCTCCATCACCTCTCTCACACTGTCATGATCAATCCACACAAAACATTAGGAAACCCTGTGCTACCCACAGCTCTCTCTCTCTCTCTCTCTCTATATATATATATATATATATATATATATATATATATATGTGTGTGTGTGTGTGTGTGTGTGTGTGTGTGTGTGTGTGTGTAGTACATTTTATCTACAAAAAAGTGTCAAAATTGATCTAAAACACAGTTTGTCTAAAACACAAATGACTGAATAACAGTTGATAGTAAAGTTTGTAAGGTTCAGAAAATGACTGCTGGTGTGTGTTTTTTGATCATTGAAATTACAATGCAAATTAGTGCTAATCAGTATTTGTGCCTTGCTAATGTCCAACATTATGTTACATTTCAATTGTTTGGTGTTTATGCACCAGTGAATCATTATGTGAGAGTTTTCTCTTTTCTCCATGGTTGTGCAACTGTGTAGTTAGAATATTTAATTAGGGGAGGGTTGCAGGGGGACATTCCCCTGCAAAAAATAAGTTTGGAAGAAGCATTTGCTATATATTAAGTTTTAGGTATGCTGTGGTTTGACTGAATGTGTTTTAGATTAAATGTGCATTAGAAACATTTTTAGTTGATTTGTGATTAGATGGAAAGTGTCTTAGATAAATCATTATAAACTCACATGTATCCCTTCTTCAGCCCTCTTTCCTCCGTACAGGGACCTGGCCATTTCACAGAAAGAACTATAAAATATTTTTTTCAAAAAGTTTTTGTAACTAAAGCATTTAACTTCTGAGACCAGATACTCTTTATCATTAATTACTTTTGAGGTTACTACTGTGAGTGTCTTTGCATCTCTCATACGTGTGGCAATCATATATGTGCATGAAGCAGGTTATATATGCAGATAATATGTACTCCTTTAGTGTCCCCAGTCTTAACCTAGATTGAGTGGTGTCCTGGGTTGAATCTCACTGAAGGGGATTCCATTCTTAAATTGCCTGCTTTGGATAAATGGTATGAGCCTGTGGCAGTGTCCCCTGTGTTATTCCAGTATAAGTAACCTTCTGGGAGGAATTTGACTGTGGAATGAATCCAGTCGTATGGGACTTCCTGTGTATAACTGGCATGAACATAAGGTGTAACCTATCCTGCTGACCCAGCTACCACCTGGAGAAGCATCCAAGCAGCCAATGGCTACAAAGAGAAGACAGGCAGTGAGAATGGAAGAGGTGGAGGGTATAGGAATAGAGGTAAGTGGTGTTAAGGGTAAAAGGCTTCTGTTGACAGGAGATTTACAGAATTCCCACTAAATGTTGGTAAAACTATGGAATAACCTGGCTTTATTTATCCTTTCACTATCAGAATTCAAAAAGACTCTTGGTACTTACATGGATAATGAAAAATTGTATACCGTGACTGAGGGGTTAGGACAGATGGGTAAGAATGCACCTGTTAAACATGAGACAAGAACAGACAAACATTTTTATCAAGTCCTAAATTTAGTCAGATATTTGCAGTATATGATATTAGACAACTGAGGGAGTAGGACGTTTCTCTTCACCCATCAAACTTGCATGATCTGGCAGTCAGTATATTTAGAGGTGTGGGTTATAGGATAAGCAGGGAATGCTTGTCTCCCATACAAAAATGCCTGTTTCTGCTAAAGTCAGTTGCATACATTATCAGGTTAACTAATTCAGTATTTTACAGTGCAGTGTTTCCTGGTGAAATGTTCTGCAACAGATTAGGTTCAACTGTTCATATTGGCACAAGCTACAAGCTTGTTTAACAACAATGTAGGTACGACTATGTTGGTATGAAACTGTCATAATTGTCACAGATGACTTTGTGGCATCAACAGCTTTCTAAACATCATTAGTCTTGGTTATACTTTTTAAGTGAAAATGTTTTTAACCATCTTAACAGAATTTATCTGAAATAAATACACATTTACCTGCTTGACTTCTTTTTCCTTGCTGAAATGATCAAAGAAGTTGGTAACAAAGAAAGCTCCATATGATCCTTTTAGAATGGACTCAACCACTGCTCTGTCATCCAAATCTCCCTTCACAACCTCAGCTCCAAGTTTTTCAAGTGCCTTTGAAGAGGGTTTGTTTGGGTCTCTGGTCACAGCTTTAACCTTAAAACTAGAATGTGCTAGAAGGCCTCGTGTAACAGCTCCGCCTTGTAGTCCTGAAAACAAAGGCATGTTCATTTATAGATGCATCTAAAGTTAGGCTTTATTGTTAGTCTAACTTATTGAAACACTTCATATATTTTATCAATTCTTATGAAAAAAAAATCATCTCCTCCAAACTAGACACATCTATTAGCTCACTGGGGTAATGTTTTGCTTAGTGTTGAATTATTAATCTCTAATAATACTTCAAGTTTTCAAAATAATCATAGTAATATATGTTTGGATAGTTTGTTTCTTTGCATTGTAACAAAGCCATGGCTAAAAAAAGGACTCATGTTGTCCAAGCCAGCTACCTGGTCAATAAAAATAAAATAAATAATTATTTTTAATAATGACAATAAATAACTCTTATTTGGTGATATTGATCAGGCATTCTAATTCTGTTCTAACCAGGATAATTAAGCAATGAGTGAACTTAAGGCAATCAATGAAGCAGTAGTTGATTTCCGCTGGCTCTGTCTGTGTACTTAACCAAAGAAATATAAAGACTACAGGGGGAAGGACGTTTGTTATGCTAAACCAGTGTATACATTTCCTAGCAATATTTTCAAAACTATGGAAGATCAGCTCACCCAGCTGTGAAATATAATTATTTGTTGTGAAGTCCAGTGATATACCTTCAAACATAAAACTGATCCACCATCAGTACAAGGGTGCCATTATTTATTTTAGAGAATAAGAAAATGCATAATGAACCAGCACTGTCAGAACAGACAACACTAATGTTTGTATTTCACAGCTCATCAGGTGCCCAGGACTAGTGCAATGCACCAAAGCATGCAAATCATACAGCCCACTTAAATGCCCAGTTATATTAACAAGATCTGAGGTTGACCTTCAAGAACATGAGGAACAAGGGAACTTATATCCAGAAGAAAATCATATTCAGCAGATATAACAGTTATGGCACTTCCCCTTGAAAATCCTATCAATAAATGTCACAGTTTTAATAAATGCTATAAATAATAAATAAAGCTCACAGTCCATACAAATCTGAAAGCAGTTGTGGTGTTTACTCCTGCTCCTGTGTTTCAAAATACTTCTTGTTGATCTAGTCTCTTTTTCCCTGCATTAAGGAAATCAGAATCCAGAGTGGAAAAATAGATATAAAACATGAGTATTAAGCAGTTATTTATGTAGTCTGGGAAGTATATGGAATACTCAGAGAATTCTTTAACTTTCCTTCACATGGCAGTAGTTTTGGTATTTTCACAAGAAGTTTTTAACTTTTATTAATATTTCAGGGTCTATATTAGAACATCGAAGTTTCAAAACTTTGAATGTTCTAATATCGACCCCTATTCAGCGAAAGCTGAAAACATCGAACATACAGAACAGCGAATTTTTTCCTAGGGAAAAAATTTGCTGTTCCAAAACACATACACACAACACAAGCACACCAAACAAACAGCAGTCCACACACATACACCTAAAATCTTACACCTAACCCTACACTAAACTATACACACACCACTAACTATCCACTTACCTTAACCTAAACCCTAACCCTAAGGTCCATCACTATCGCACACTCACCTCACCCACGCCCTAACCCTAACTCACCTACCCCGCCCTAACCCTCATGTCCACAGAATCGCACACTTACCTGACCCGCGCCCTAACCCTAACTCACCTAACCTGCTCTAACCCTCATGTCCACACGATCGCACACGTACCTAACCCGCACCCTAACCCTAACTAACCTAACCCGCACTCATTCACAGACTTACTTGAACCTGACCCGTAACTTTTCACCACAGTGCTGAAAATACTGAAGCAACAGAAATGGACAACCAAATTCTTTCCCTAGGAAAAAATTTGGTTTTCTGTTGCTTCGATATTTTCAGCTTTCGCTGAATAGGGGTCGATATTAGAACATTCAAAGTTTTGAAACTTCGATGTTCTAATATAGACCCATATTTCATTTAAAAATCCTTATGTACTATTGCGTACTATTACCATTACTGTACACCAGTTACTGTTTCTTCTGAAAAGTTAAAATTAGGAGGGAACTGCGTGACATCTTTTAGTCACAAATGTGCTGTGATGTTTGATAATTTTTAAGCCACTCAGATTTTTCCCATTCGTAATGAGAAATCAGCTTATCATAAGTTTCACACAGTGTTTTAACCTAATACCACAACAGTTCATCGTTAATTTGGACTTAGTGTCTTTTATTATTTTCTAGAATAAACACTGAAGCTTATGTTATATAGCAGTTTATTTAGCTTTCTTCAAATTTAAGATTTAAAACTTAAAATCCAACTAACCAAAGTGTAATATTATGCTTATTCTTTATCTATGACATGCACAGTCCTATTACTGGCTCCACAACTTTCTCAGGGAGGATGTTTAATATGCAAATGTTGCTTTTCTGGGAAGAAATAATAACTTTCATAACTGACATTCTTCTATCCTCAGTCTGTACTTCCTAGCCTTTGCATACCCTTTTCTTTGAATTCAATCCACCTTCCTTTCATTTTTAATTTCCAGTTCACAGCTGCAGGAATCTGGAGCTTAATTCACCCAGCAAAAGTCACAAGGTTAAGAAAGTAACATATCCTGGATAAGATATCAGTTCCCTGCATGACACACACTCACACCATGGCACACATATCTAGGGGAAGTTTGATCACTCCCATTATGTCTTTGGGATGGTGGGGGATGAGGGATGATGCAGTATTTGGAACAAAAACACATGTGGACACAATTACACCATGAACTCTCTGTACGTAAGGCATTCCAAACCAGAAATCAACCAGAAAATCAAGTGCATCCCAGTGGTGTCCTGCCTATTCAAAAATGTATTTCATTAAACAAACTTTTCTCTTGGTTTGCTTCACATTTCTTCTTAGGATCTTTGCTGCATAATTTGGATAATGTTTGTTATTAATTTCTTAAAAGTTTCAATTATATTTGTTTTGGGGTGTATGATATATAGAACTGTTCCCAGTACACCAGTGTACCACAAACTGTCCTGTATGAAAGTATTCTGTTTTTCTGATTGTGTTTGATTGTCCATGTTTCAGTGAAAATTGATTTCTGGGCAAAAAAAAAGTCTTCTTTTTTTTTACTAGTTATCCCCCTTCATAAATTCCTCAGAAATCCCCATTTTCCTTACCACTTTGATCTATTGCTCCCTTTTGAATTCTTCACTGTGATTATTCCAAAATCCTGCTTAGGGTTTTGTAATAGTTACTGCTATCCAAAAAGCCATATATATTATTAGACTCTTGTTTCCTAATTATATTTCATTGTCAGTACAGGATATGCTTAAAGTAATCTTGAAATCCTAAAGCATAGTACCTTTTTACTCAAGTCTGTCTTTATGCTTATCCAATTAAAAAACAAGAGGATGAGGAAGTGCAAACAGGCATGGAGCAATATAATGGATACAGCTCCTTTAATCTTTACAGAATAAATCTGGCAAACAACAAAATGAAAATAAAGAAAATAACCTGGATAATAAATTATATTCAGTAAAGCATGTTTCAGAAATAATCCAGTTAACAATCAGGAAAGGGGAAATAGAGAAAGAAAGGGAAAAACAGATAAAGGAAATTATGGAACTTTCTCTGAATGCTAATTTTATATTTCATAATTTAAATGAATGTTCATGGAATCAGTATATAATTAACTAATACAGGCCTTTTACTAACCAATGTACCTAAAATACATATAAATTGCACTTCTTTTTAGAGTTTTTCAGACAGCCATGCACATTTTATTCATAGTTTAAATTCATATTCCAAGCTTGGTTACTATAGTCCACAAGTAGCGCTAATGCTGTGTAAGATATGTTGCTTGATTAGACGTGGGTAAATAATTTACTAGCTACCAATTCACAGAATAAATATGCCTACCATACATCGCTTTATATTTTTTAACAGATATGTTAGATAATAAAGAGTGTGTGTAGTGAAACCCCCACAGTTTTGACTCTGGACATTAACCTTAAATTAAAGGATTGTTGATTACAAATTGCAACTATATTGGGGAAAGAAGATTGTGTTAAGCTGACTTTATAAACACTAGAGAGTGTTGTTTTTCATTATTAATAGTATATCATGCAAAATGGTAGTATCTGAAATGTTACCACAAATAAAAAGTTCAATAGAGGTATGTTTGCCCATTCTTGGTAAAAAAGTAGAAGACTATATCAGTATGCTCTGGGTTATTTTAAAGAAAAAAAATCATTTATTTACTCTTGATTATATCTGGGCAGCTACATCTGTTTTTTTTTTTAATACCTTTATTGAATTATCATTTGCGGCATAGGTAAATTTACATTCATATAAAAGTAATAAAGCCGTATTAAAAGTTCACATTTGCAAATGTTATATATCACATATATTGTTTTATATCATAAAGTCAAAGCAACATTACATAAATTGTTCAATTCTTACTTGGTCTTAAACCTCATTCCTCTAAAAAACATTTTTCTGTATGCATTGTTTCCACAGTTTCCATTTTTTGTATGTAATTTACCCCTCCCCTTTTCTAAAAATCCCACTTTGCGTTCTTTTTTTTTCAAAATAAGCAACATCTTTATTAAATTATCACTTATGGTATAGGCAATCATACATTTATATACATTAAAACAAACCACAGTGACATATTTTTAGTTGTAAACACTATACATCACTTATGATTTATCCAGAGGAGGATCATGGTCAAATGGAACCCTAAGCAGGGTAGTGGATCAATCCAGCCCCATACACCCCCCCACAACCATTCCAATGTCTCATTACTTGGTTGTTTCTCCCCATTTACCATAAACATATTTGCATAATGTTTTCAGCTTTATCTCTACTGTGATTATTTGGATTTAATTTAAAATTTTTATTTCAAATTTTATAGCACAAACACTGATAGACATTTGCTAAACAAAGCAATACAGTATCACAATGAAAATAGACTTAGCATTGAAACTTGATCAGAACAACATTCCTCCCTTGAGTACATAAACAAATTAGTACCATTTAGTCTTTTTATTATGTTGTTGAAAATGTCCTCTGTTGTTAATCGTCCCACGATGTTCATTGGACATCCCATCCTGGAATCCGTCCTGGTCTGTGGAACTCTTGCCCTTTTGAAAGCGATTAGATAAATACTGTGGTTGCTGAGCTGGAGGTAAAGTGGGATAGGAATTATCTTCACTATCCCAAGCTGTGAAATCTTCCATTGCTTCCAATGAAGCTTGTGAAGTTACATGTTGTCTCTGGTCTACTTCCTATTCACCGAAACGTACCTCCCACTGACATTTGCTGTTTTCAGATCTCCATAGAAATGCTTTTCTGTTATTATAATCTCTAATGTCTTGCTGTAATTTTGATTTTTTTTTCTTTTGCATCAAGTCTTTTTCAAAACTAGACAGTTTTTCATTAATTTCTCCCAACTGGGACTCCAACCGGGAGGTACTCATTTGAACAGAGAGAGTTAGACAAATTGCAGAAATCTCCTCTTTTAATCTACGGTGTATAAGCAAATCTCTTTCAATAAGAATGTTCACCCATGCTATCACACAATAATGTGCTGCAGCTGTCAATCTATCTTGAAATTTTCTGATATTTTCATCTGACTGGTCAAAAGGAATGGATAGATTTTTGAGGGCTCTTAAACCCCTTGGGGTTATGTCTAGTTCCACATATCTTGCCTCTATTATCATTAAATGTTCCAGTTTCTCAATTAGTTCAAGTACATCAGTAGAAAAAAAATTGGTGGCATGCTTACCCACTGATGAAAAGGGATTAATAATTCTTTTATTCTGGTCTTCTTCCAAAACCTTTTCCCAAAATTTGGGCAGCCCTTCACCACCAATAGAATTATTACTATGATCTCGCAAGCATTCTCATGTACAAATAAGGTAGTTTTTTATACTTCTTTGTGTTGGATCCCCACTTTCCTCATGAAAAATTCTGGGTAAGTTAACAGAAGGACCACTGGCCATGTAAGCCATGAATAAAGACCACAAACGAAAACTGTAGTTAAAACAATATATATATACAATTATATTTTAACTTTTGATTTATCTATTAAAGCATTAGTTGGCACATCTGCTAAGTTTTATTACAGGAATATAGTGAATATAAAGAGGTTGTTGTGTTTTCTGGACAAGTTGGGCTAATGACAACGGGGAGAGAGTACCAAAAAATGTGGCACTTTTAATTTCTGTCAGTATATCAGAGAGTGTAATGAGTTTGTTCATCCACAGACAGGGAAGAAATATTTTTTTAAATGTTATGGCTAACTGTGACACCATGAATGTTGTTTATTTAGATAACTGTGAGCAATGCAGCTCATTTTATGTTGGCAATACCAACTGTTGGTTTTGTGAACGCATTAGGGACCATATATATATTGTATGAATAAAAGTGACAATGTCAATCCTTAGCTAAACATGTTCAGATGCAAGGTAATGCACATGTGTTTTCTTTTGTTGTGTTAAATGTTATATATGAGAATGCTAGGTTAGGCAACAATGAAAATGGAACAGAGAGATGTGAAGCAAGATAGATAGCCAAACTGCATTCTCATATGGGGTTAGGCTTAAATGAATTTGTACACTTGAAACATGTTTTAAAAGCCAGAAGAAGAAAGAAAAAGTAATGTTTACCTCCTTTTGCTGGGTTCACTTCTTCAATGAGTTCAGCTTTAACTATTTAATTGTTTTATTAGTTTTAGCTTCTGATTGGTTTGTGTATTAAGACATTTTTATATAAATGTTCAGTGAAGATGTTGTTTTATTGGGTTCCTATCACATAGTCAAACTTGTACAAGTTCGAACCCCATATGGTCGAGACCATCAGTTTGAACTTGTACAAGTTTGAGCATTTAAACGGAAATCTCCGTAAGGGGAGGTTTCTGTTCATTTCGATCTCAGAGTTGGTATATTTAAGTAGCGGGAGGGGGTGCAGGGGGGCTTGCCCCCCTGCTTACAACAGTTTATTTTGTTTTTACTTTTTTTTTATCACTAGTCAAAGTTTTGTAACTTTGAACGGAATGGTTCGAACATTCTGTGTTCGAAGTTATAAAACTTTGACTATGTGATATAGACCCATTTTATTAGGGTCTGAAGAAGCTATGATTCCATAGCAAAGTGCTTATCAGTTTGTATATGCATTAAACTCGGATTTTATTTTACCTGCAGCCTGCTGTTTGCTGCCTGCTTTACCTTTGAATATTTTGAACTGTGACTGCTGTGTTTCCACATTAGTGTTTTTTTCTGTATTCACTTTTTATTCCTGGCTACTAGTGTGGTTTGACTGCAAGTTGAATTTTTGTGTTTTATATTACTTTAACCTTATTTAATCTATCTGTTAACTCATTAGAGATATATACTCTATCAGTTCTAGCTTGAATTCCATGTCTGTTTGAAAAATGAGTGAAGAAAAGTGATTCTGAGTCTGAAAAATCACTTATGCCTTTAATATGAAATACGTCTATAAACTTTATTAATTCCTTTGCTGCAGCAGATATTTTTCTCTTTCTACTGGAATTAGTATCATAATCTTTTTTTAATATACAATTAAACTCTCCTGCTAATATAACAGTACGTTTTGAAATTTGGACAATTTGGTTCAAATGATTTCTAACAGTACTAGTTCCTATTCCTGGGATCCAGTATACCTTAATGAAGGTATATATTCATCTATTAATTTCTAATGTTACTGAACAGAACATTCCCTTCTCATCATTAGATGATCCAATAATTGTGGGTATGGGCAGAGCTTTTTTTTTTTTTTTTGTGATGGTACACACTGAGATGGCATACCGGCACCTCGGCTGCGACAACTGGTCGTGGCATTTACTACATTAATGTTTTTCTAATTTAAAAAAAAAAAACTATGTTTTTTTTCTTTAAGAATGCCCTGTGCCTCCAGTCACACAGACACAGAAGATGAAAACAGGTTGCAAACACCTGTTGCGAATGTGCGACCAATTGTTACGTCTTTGTCTTCCACGTACGGGATTTGATTTCCAGAAGATGTTTGAACTGTGGACCAAGAATGGACAAGTGAGAGGTAGGTGTGTGAGTATGCGTTTAAGTGTTTAAGAGGAGTTTTTGTGTGTAAGAAGTAGGTATGTGGCGTGTGTGTGCATGTGTGTAAGTAGGTAGGTAGGGATGTGTGTGCATGTGTGCAAGAAGTAGGTGTGTAGGTGTGTGTGTGTGTGTGTGTGTGTGTGTGTGTGTGTGTGTGTGTGTGTGTGTGTGTGTGTGTGTGTATGAGAAGTAGGTAGGTAAGTGTATCTAGCTGTCTATCCATCTATCTATTTTTTTTGTTATGTAAGAAATAATTCATTTTTTTATGGATTAGCAATGTTTCGGAATAATTTCAAACAGGGAAGATTCTAACAGTCGTCTCCCAGCAAAACATGACATTTCCAGTATCTGAAGTTGTTGTGGTAAGCTGTGGGTTTCTTTTAGAGGACTTCAGCAATTCTAGGGTTTTTTATACTCATTTTTAGTAAATTCTGGAAGTTCAGCTGCTGAGTGCACCAACCCTTCCAAATGCAGTTAAGAAAGAAGGAAGCATTATTTCATGAGTTCTGAGAAGAGTGGAAAGAAGTTTAGAAGCTGCAGAGACATGAGCTGTTAGGATATAACAATCCATATTGTTGAGTTCCCAGGGTACCTTGGCACTTGCCAAGATATTCTGAGTAAGGGTCATGGCACAGTCTAAATTAATATAACATTCTACTGATGGGGAGGGGATGCCAGAACAGTAGAAGAAGAAAAATCAGAAGTAGATCAGCCAATCATAAATGACAGAGGGGAAAAAAGAAGGCATTTAATGCTTGAAATGTTGCCATTCCATGATCCTGAGTGTCATTCTGGAGTACTGTTAAGAATGACTGGTATAAGACTGTGTTCTTGGCTTTATAAAACAGTGTAGCCTAGCTGACATTGTACAATCCAAACTGTTTTTCCCCTTTTTAAATAGTAGCATTTTGTATAATTCATGAGCAGAAAATCTCTTGCTTTCAAAGATATAAATGAAGTAAAGTGGAACAAGAAGTGAGCAAAAAGAAAGAACAATTGTTTGTGCGTATAGTGCTATATGTGAATTACTAACTATTCAGTTAAAAGTTTTTTAGTGTTGTAGTTTTAGTGATTCTGTCATATTATCTTTACTTATTTGTGATGTAATCCACATAACAGAGGACTGTATTTTGTAAGAGTAAGGGACTGGCAATGTGGGGTATTGGTGTACGTTAAATATTTCTGTCTTTTCCCCTTCTTTGTGGTTATAGCAGCTACCACATCCACTGTAGTATGACAGATGTTAAATGCTGGTATGCAGATCTTGCTACATGATTATGGAAGGATCATTTCTGACCCATCAAAACAAAGGTCTGTAAAAAAAATGCTAGTCATATATACACATATTAAGTAGTAATAGACAAACTGAAACTGTGATGTGCCATCTGAGCAAGCTTGGTTTACCCCTTTTATATTTAGTCATTCCTCTGGGTACCACCTGAATGAAATATAGAAATACTTTTACTAGATGCATCTTCTGCTTTCCTGGTTCTTTGATTTTATCATGCAGATCTGCATTTATTTACAGAGATAGATGGATTAGACTGCAGTTAAAAATGCATGTTTTAGATATGATCTGCAAGTTGAAATGACATCTGGGTGTAAGAGGGAGGTAGGGGCTATATAGGATTAGACTGCAGTAAAAATGCATGTTTTAGATTTGATCTGCAAGTTGAAATGACATCTGGGTGTAAGAGGGAGGTAGGGGCTATATCTGTGTTCATACCTCTCAACTGTACAGATTTTCACAGAATGTCCACATTTTTGCCTTATATTTTTGGTATGTTCCTCAAAATAAGTTGTCTTTTTTGACAAGTCATTGGGATGATCTAAGGGTTAAAGTTACTAAATGATGACATGCATTTGGATTTCAGAGTTCATATCCTTCAGAAAATGCATTCTAACACAAATCCTGTTATTCAAGCAACTTTCTAAGTTTATAAAAGCAATATTTAAAATGTGTCCCTAGTTTTGGGTCTTGCCCCCACCCTCAATTATAACAGGATTTGTCCAGATTTCTTGCACTAAGAGGTTGAGAGGTATGGTGTGTGTGCATATGTGAGTGTGTGTGTGTGTGTGTGTGTGTGTGTGTGTGTGTGTGTGTGTGTGTGTGTGTGTGTGTGTGTGTGTGTGTGTGTGTGTCTATGTGTGTGTGTGTGTGTGTGTGTGTGTGTGTGTGTGTGTGTGTGTGTGTGTGTGTGTGTGTAAGAGGTAGGTATCATACTCCTCAACTGTCCAGGTTTTTGCAGAATGTACAGATTTTTGCCCCATATTTTGTCTGTTCCTCATAAAAAGAATTGAAGTTGCTAAATAATGACAGACATTTGAGTTTTAGTTTCATATCCTTTAGAAAAATGCATACTAACACAAATCCTGTTATTCTAGCAATTTTCTAAGTTCACTAGAGCAATATTTATAATCTGTCCCTATTTATTTTAGTCTTTGTCCAGATTTCTTGCACTAAGAGGTCGAGGTGTGTGTGTGTTTGGTGTGTGTGTGTGTGTGTGTGTGTGTGTGTGTGTGTGTGTGTGTGTGTGTGTGTGTGTGTGTGTGTGTGTGCGTATGTGTGAGTGAAATGCCCTAGTTAGGGTTAGCAGGTAGTTAGTAATTTGCTTAAGCCCAGACCCTGTACCTTAGTTACAGGAAACAAGAGCCTGAATCCACTACCCCAACTACCAAGCTGCATTTTTCAAGGAATTGACTTTGAGGTGCATTTTTCAAGGCATTTAGTTTCAAGTGCATTTTCAAGGAATTGTGAAAATCAGGGGAAGTGAATTATGTTAAGTCTGTTTACAATGTGCAACAATTTTGTCTAGCAAATGGTATCACTATTGTGGTATAGAATTTTAAGGCAGTGTTAGTAGCACAACAGGTAGCATACTTGCATCTTCATGCAGAAGGCTATGGGTTCTACTCCACAGCATGTAGATGGATTGCTGATACTGTTTTGTATTTTAAGGGGTGGGGTGCTGCAGTCATGAGTATGTCCTCCTTTGGATGAGATGCCTAGTAGTAACTATGAAACTGTTTTCAGTTTGCCACTGATTCCTATTGCAATATTAACAGCTTACAATTTTGTTAATGTAACATAGTCAATTTATTCTTCATGGGCAGCAGGCACTGAATTTGTAGATGAAACACTGAAATATAAAGTTGTTTGGGAGCAGTAACCTTTTCATTAGTTACAGATCTCTTTAATGTGGAATTATTCAGATGACTTTTACTTTGGCAGAGAGTGTGCAAATTGACTGATACTGGTAGATTGTAATGACAGACATTTGAGTGGCCATTTGTGCTTGAACTGTTCTGAACTGAGCAGTTTTGTCATTATTGGTTTATGTTTTGTGTCATTGCTTACTGGAAAAATGTTCAAAACTATAAATTCTAAACACACTCTAACAAGTAGTGCTGTATTATACAAGGTATATAATTTAATACGATCAGGAAGGTGAATCAAAAAAATGTTTACATGGTCTTAAAATGTATGCAAGGGGCCTATGATTGAAAACAGCCCAAAAGTAAGCTTAATCTGCAACTGGCCAGATGCATTCATTGTTAGACTGTATTGCTTTGTTTAGCAAAGGTCTATCAGTGTTTGTGCTATAAAATTTGAAATAAAAGTTTTAAATCCAAATATCTGTATCATTGTGGAAGTAAAGGAGAAAATGGTATGCACACTGAGAGTTTTTAACAGTGTCTATGGCAACTGGGGAGAAATAGCCATATAGTGGGACACTGGAATTGCTGCTTGGGGGGTTGAGCGGGGGGACTTCTGGGTTTCTTGGGGGGTTGACCCAAACACAACGTACACGTACTGCCACCTTTTTGTTTAAAAAAAAAGTACTGGCTATAGGCAAAGTATTTTGCCATAATATAACCACCCCTCTCTTTTTCTGATTATAGTGAGAACTAGCTAACACAGAATAAGTTTTAGTATTAAGTCTGTCTATATCTGCGTGTAATAAATGTGTCTCCTGTAAAAATATAAGTTGAAAATTAAATAATTTTTAAATACCTATTTAAACATCCTCTCTTACAACTATTATTTAAACCATCAATGTTGAAAGAAATGCACTTAAGAGATTACATGTTCATAGGTTCATAGGATGATACTAGGCTATTGACCCGGAGGCCCTTAGAAGGTTTAACAAATATACTAGGAGTGTTTTTATAATTTCAAAATAAAAACAGTAACATTGAACCACTTTCAAAACCAGCAACTGAATATTAGAAAATATATAGTCAGTAAGATATAGATTGTTAACTACATAGATATTAATAACAGTAGTAGACACCTCCAAAAAATATTTCCCAAAATGTTGAACATACAGATTTAAAGGCCCTCAAACTCCACATGGAGTCTAAAATTCCTAGTTTGGATATACAATCATCACAAGCATTCCCACCCATTAACAAGTGCGAGAGTACTTCCACCCTGCTACTTTGAAATAAGATGATATATAAAGATATCAGAGTAGCAAACAAGTCCTCAGTTAAGAAATTCCCATTAATTACCAGTCATATAAATGATTATGAAATATTTAGTATCTAGTATATTCTATATTAACATCTCAATACAGATATGCCTATTTATTCCAAGCAGAAATCCTATATCACTAACTATATTAGCTCTATTTCTTATTATAAGTTATTATAAACATACGTAGAAATGGGTCTATTTCTAAATTTTGAACTTTCAGAAGTTCAGATTTGTTATGGTTGAAATGATTAGATCAAACTTGTGCAAGTTTGAAATTTAAATAAAAAAAATAAAAAATATTTTTTTAATGTTTTTGCAGGGGGCAAGCCCCCCTGTACTCCCACACCCCTTGTTAATTAAATATACCAACTCAAACATCGCATTACAGCAAATATACTATTCCACGCTGTATGGTGATCTCCATTTAAATGGTACAAACTTTCTCAAGTTCAATCTTATAGGTTCAAAGGTTCATAGGTTGGTACTAGGCTATCGGCCCTAGGGCTTATACAAGCCTAGCCATAACAATTCCCTGGATATTTCTTCCCACAATATTTACTTCCCTGGACACCTGTCTAGCAGGGTGACTGACGAAATCCCCGAGGTGAATTTCCTATCTCCCATCCAATTGTCAAGGTTCCTTTTGAAGAGGGCCAAGGAGGTGCTCTGCTTGACATGTATGGGCAGTCTATTCCAGAGTATGGGGACCATAAAAAAGTAAAAATAAAAAAAAAATTTGAAATTTAGATGTAGACCCATAGAAACATATATGTGTGTATGTGTGTGTGTGCAGCTGTGGTGGTGCAGTGGTAGCATTGTTGCCTCACAGCAAGAGGTTCTCCTGTTCAATTCTCAGCTGGTGTGCCTTCTGTGTGGAGTCTGCATGTCCTCCCCGCAGTCGAGTGGCGTTTGAAAGTCATGCGTGAATGGGCATGCCTTCGCTGAAGGTTGGGCATCGGGCTGGCAACTTGGCACCATAAAAATCTACTGGCAATCATTAGTGGACCTGAGTTCCGCTGTGGAGACCCCTAACCAAGAAAAGTTGAAAAGACAAAAAAAAACAAAAAAAACCACACACACACACACACATATATATATATATATATATATATATATATATATATATGTGTATATATGTATTTATACATGCAGTTATATAAGTTATCTATTAACCTAAGCCAAAATGTTTCTTATAATATCAAAATCCACACTTCTTAAAGCAAAATTCTATGTAGTATTACAAACTCAGATCTTTTTACATCTAGTTCCTTATAATTCAGGTGCTTGTAATAATTCAAATAAATAACTACTATGAATAGCATAGATTTATACTTCTAATTAGTTAAGTAACAAATTTCAGCCTCACTCAGTCAGATGCCAAACAGTAAGAACATCTATTCAAAATGAAATGAAAAATTCAACTACATAATCCCTCATTTTTCATAAAAATGTCAATTAGAAAAAGAATTAAGTATAACATTATTTTATTCCTAATATTAGCTATTCTTTAATAAAATCATTTTTGCAAAGAAAAAGTTCTAATACTTTCTTTTTATTTTTACCGTTTAGACCAGGTGTATCCTCACAATCTATTGAATAAAACATGAGACCCGCCCTTTGTAATTTGATTGACAGCTAGAGCACATTACCATATCCAGGGATCAACTGTCAGTATAAAGGACTCAAAACTTTGGTGGGAAACTTAGACAAGTCAGCACAGACGAATACCAGACATCTGTACTTTTAAAGAAAGCATGAGCCAAGCGAGCCATGGTCTCATCAAACATTCAACACAAATCATGTATAGAAGGAGAAAAGATCCAAGGTTACAAATATACCCTCACCCTCCCACCACAGTAAACACAGACACTCAAACACACAGAAAGAGAAAGAGGGAAAAAAATCAAAAAGTAACATCATGGCAGCAAGCCAAAAATCCTCATGCACAAGGCTCTCAAAATGCCACAGCAAAACCATGCCACCCCCACAGAAACCATCCAGCTTCCACAAATAGATGCAAGCACCCAAGCAATATCCATGTGTAAACTGCAAGCATAAAACTAGCCTTTCACACAATATACCTGAATTTTTAACTTCTTTCATTCACTTCATGATCATGCTTCACCAGCAGAGAGTGTAAACACAAACATAACAAGTAAATAACATGTAATATCCTAGCAAGTAAAGGAAAGAAAATGAAAGGCACACTATATGCTTGAGATGCTATTTCTTATATAAAAACAAATAAACAGGGTCATCAATAAGTAGTTCATCTTATACTATCCAATAATAATAGTAAAGTATCAAAAGCAAGCTACACCAAGAAACATATATATTATGGGAGTTACAGAAGAAACCCAGAAAATGAACCCTGAAACAACAAGACAAAAGTACGAGATTAGATGTTTACAATACCCCATTACATTAATTTACCAAAATCAAAGGTAAATAGCTATAGCTCAATTAAAGCAAAGCAAAGAGGACCCATATATTATATATCTGTTCTCAAATAAGACTAATAAAATAGAATAAGATTATACTTGTATTTTACACATGATAAAACAACACAGTTTTGGATATTAAGTGATATAATATTACTGAAGTTAGATGTAAAAGATTTAATACTATAGATAGAAAAATATAAAGAAACTCAAGTTGACTTATTATTGGGAAGATCCGGGTCCTCTTTACTTCATATAAATCAGTTGAATGAACCTTGTTCACATGTTTTAAAGAAAGAAATAAAATGAAAGAAAAACTACCAATATTATCCAAGGTTAAATATAAGTGATGTTAAATTATTTGTCTCTTAACTTCTTCTTCTTCTCATTAACCGTCCATCCTGTTCTTTCAGCTTGTCTCTTTAAGGATATGCTGTTCCAGTCCATATCTTCCAGTTGTTTTAAAATATTCTTTATTTGTATAAACAATAAAGCAGTATCAGGGTCTATGAAAAATTTGGTATCATCAGGGAGGAAAATGTTCAATCTGGCAGGAAACAATAAGTGAACTTTAATTTGTTCTTTGTTAAGTTATCTGATTAAGGGAAGGAAACATTTTTTTTACAGATGACTGCTGCAGATTAATCATTGTCAAAACAAATTGTTTTGTCATCTATTTTGAGTGGAGATTTTGCCCAGATAGTTTTAAGGATTAATTCCTTGTCTTGAGGAGAAACAAAATCTCACTACTGTAGATTTCAGAGAGGAATTATTCTTTGAGGAGGATGTAGATAAAGACCTGTGTCTCTCAATTCCATATGACATTGCTTCAGGTAAGTCTAGTATCTTATGGAGCCAGGATGACAAAAGGCTTACCATAGTATTCCTTTCTAGTTCTGGTAAATCAAAGATACAGATATTATTTCTACAGGACCTATTCTCTAGCTCATCAATTTTGTTCAGCAAAAGAGTATTTTGTTTTAATAAAAATTCTATATTATTTTCATCTTCATTTAGGCTCCCTTCTATGTCATTTAAAGAGTCCTTGATACCAGATTTGTGACTTCTTTTGCTGTAGATCCTCCTGGATTTGACCCATTTGTTTACAGCAGTTTTCTTTGAAGTTATCTAATTTAGAGTCCTTTTTATCCATCTTCAAGGATAACTTCTGGATATTTGTAAAGACTGACTGAAGCTCCTTTTTAAAGAATGAGTCTTGTGAAGTTGCTTTTAAATGACTCATTTCCAGACTGAATGAATGAATGATTTTCCAGATAAATGTTTGACAGGAAAATATTTGAAAACTAAAAAAGAATCATTGATACAATCCCAGAGAACACTTTAAGTTACTTAAACTAACTTCATATAAACAATTAGGGTGATTTAGGAATATAATTTCCTGTCAGAAATATATAAAGTGGCAGAGCAAAGGAATTCTACTGCTACTTGGTCAGCATCCTAGCCACATCCCAAAGGGCTTCTTATAACTAAGTAAAAGCAAAAATAGTTAACTACATCTAAAATTCACGTATACTTATGTTTTTGGATTAGAATTCTATGCAATACATTTTGAAGAGTAGGAAAATGAGGATAAACCAAGAATAAGTAAATGATGGATCAAAGGCTTCCTTATTCAACTGTAGTTATAATTGTATGCTGTTTCTTTTAATTTAAAATCATTGTATCTTTTCTTTTGTCTCATAAATTGTGTGTACTTATTTGTGAGTCCATAATATTTCAAAGTTTGTAATACAAGGGGGTCTATTAATAGTACCAAATACTTTGGGAGGAACATAAATTATAGTATTTCTATGAGCTCAATCATATTTATTGACTGCCTAGCCTAAATATTCTTCTTTAATTTTTGATTTCTTCACTATAGTTTTGCTGATTTTTTTTTATGAGACCTGCTTACAATTTTAGCTTTGTGGTCATCCTTTCCTGTTTAAATGTTTATGTTTTACTTAAGTAAAAAAACTGACAGTGAAAGAAAGAGATAGAGCTTGAAATACTTGGAAACAAACTAAAACTTGTTCCAGGCTCCAAAACATAAAAAAATAAATAAAAAAAACTTCAAGACACAGCAAACAAAAAATATGACCAAACTGAAAAAAAAACATTCTCTAGAAACATCCAGTACAATAAGAAAAGTAACTTCAAAATGTTCTGGTCCTCCATGAACAAACTTATATATCCTGGCTACACTACCAAACTACACTCTTCTACTAAGTACACTCATTACAACACTGCCAGATAATTCAATGCATATTTTTTAACAAAGTATCTCCTTCTAAAACAAATCTACTACTTGTAACACTCCACCCTTTAAGAGTCACCAAACAATCTCAACACATTAGATTTTGAACCCATTCCCACATCCACCATCAGGAAATACTTTCTCAAACTAAAGCCAACTGACCCCGACAGTAATCCAGCAGAGTATATTAAACTTGCACCAGGCACCCTAGTTTATCTCCATCTTAATGAACTGCTTCATTACAGAAAGATTCATCCCTAAAATGTGGACTAATTGTATATCCTTCCCCTACACAAAAGTATCTTCTCTACTGATATCTCCAACTATAGGTCCATAGCTATTCTATCCACCCATCCAAAGTCTTAGAAAAATGTGTCCAATCCCAACTACTTAAATTTGTTACCACAAACAACTTACTAAGCCTACCCAACATAGTTTCCAGCCACACACACAGCACTATAATAGCTCCAGTCAGTTTTGCTACTATGGTGAACAGCATAAGGAATGTAATGAACCTAGTAGCAACATTTTTCTTGATTTGTCAAAAGCTGTTGACACTATGTCTCACCAAAAAACTGCTTACAAAATATACACCTTATGACTTCAACAGTTCTCTTTCACCTGGTTCAATGGCTGCCTCAGCAACAGACTTCAAGCTGCAAAATGAAAAAATGACATCTCTCCATGTCTCTCAGTGCACGTAGAGGTGACTTGAGGATCTATTCTTCGTCCCTTGCTATTCGATGTTTTCATCAGTGACCTACATACTGCAAGTAAACATACTGCCATTTTTTAGTATGGCTGCACTGCCTAAGGGGTTAAACTTCATACTGAAGTTAAGCAGGAAGTGAAACTGCATGTGACATATTATGGTCTGGACATGAATTTTGCTGAAATTGGTAGATAGCCAAACATGTGAATGGATTAAAATGTATCAGCTAGTCTGCTTAAGACTGCATTCTTTCTAGCTCCTCATGAGAACATTTCACCATTGTAACTAATGCTGACTTGGGAAAAGGATGTTTTAAATAACCTATCTCTAGCACATTGACGTATTTCATTTTAGATATTTACTACTGTTTTAATGAATAGCTGCAGTTACAGAGCATAGTAGTAAACAACTTTATATTGTATGCTGGCAGTGGGGTGGTAGATAACACTTGTTATTTTCACTTGTATTTTCTTATAAAAATACCTGGACATATTTGTTTGTGGAGACATTACTGACTTTGGTTCTGTCTCCCACACATGTGAGTTCTAATAAATAGTTAAACTCTGCAGATGCTGACGTTATTTTATTTCATGATTAATATGTTTTTACTTTAACAACTGTAAAAACCTACAACCACTTTAAACCCAAACACAAGAATCATTCAGCTTCACTGAAACATGTCTTTGTAACTCTCAGTTACTATTAAACCCTAAGAAGACCAAACAAATTCTGTTCACACCTTAACAATACTCATATGACAAATGACTCTTCACCATTACTTTGGCTAAACTCACAAAACTGAACTTGTAATTCTTATCAAGCTCAATGGTGTCATCATAGATAATGCCATGAAATCTGACCACTACTAAAGCAACCTCTCAGCAAAATGCACAAAAATGTGTTACCCTATAGCAAACTAAACATTACATGACTGACCAGGCTAGCCAAACCATGGCCTCTACTTTGCTTTTGGTCACTTTCCTATATGCTGCTCCTATATCTGTCAACCTGCAAACTACCCAAATAACCATGCAAGAGAAATGCTTCAACAAAATAACTAAACTTACAGCTGATATGGCTTATAGATCCCATCACTGCATAGTACTAAAACAATAAATTGGTTAGAATTGCCTAAATTATATAATATTTAACAGTCTACAGTCTAATTTTCTAACATGAAAAAAATATTATCCAGCCTTATTCCTCATCTAGGACTCTTCACTCTACTGACACATTTTTACTGCACCCAATCAAATAAAACATGAATGCAGGTGATTCACTGTATTTCTCTCATGTCTCTAAAGTTTGGAACTCCACTCACATCTACCTCAGACAAACCAACACCCCCAAAACATTTAAGTTACTGTTGAAGTAACACCTAAAGGTCTCATATGCCACATATGGCTAATCCCCTAAACTCTCCTCATCCACTTTATCCAATCCTGCTGTGAAATCACTACTTGGTCAATCATCTTCTGTCTTATCCTGTACTATTGTGTCTACTTGGCCACATACACTGTTCCATACTCTCTTCAACTTTACATTGTTATGAAAGTTCACTTTACCATTGCCCTACTATCATAAAATACTATGTGTCTAAACTTTGTTAGATTAAGTACTCATTCTGATCTTCCTTTCAATGATATTTCATATCATTGCAATGCCTGTATCATGATTATACTATGTTCGTGTGTTGACTATTCATATGTATCGTGTCAATATTTTTAAAGTTTTTTTTTTACCAACTTGGATTTTCTGGGTCAACAAAAACAATAAAGAGCTCTTCCCTAAACCTATTCAAATGCAGTTTGAACCAATGGATGTGATATCTCAAATTCACCCTGGCTTCTTGCCTGTGGCCTTTACGGACAGGAGCAGCTTGTAAATGCCCTAAGGCATAGGCATATACCAAAGCCACTCTAGTCCATGGGCATTCATAATTTGGAAAACTGGGGAATGAATGGCTAGGCTTAAAAAGGCTCTATGGCCATTAGCCTAATAACCTCCTATGATCCTAAATAAATAAATTAATTAATTAAATGTCTTCATCTACCTGGTCCTTTACCATTGCCTGTTGTCTGGTCTTAATATGGTAAGGCAAATGTTAGAAGTGCCTGTCCTTCATTGTAATTTTGATGGCTTTCTGTGTAGTGAACACTCTTATACCTTTGGAACTGTTGACACTGACTGGCACTGAAAATATTGCTTCATCTGTTAGAAGACAAGTCAAGCACTCATGGTGCTCTGTCATTTAATTCTAGACTTGGATTTCATGTTGATGTCTGAACCTTTTTAACTGATTTCATAGATTGTTGGTGATCTGTTCTTCAAAATGCAGTTGTTGTTTGTCTTTTCGGCTTTTTCCCGGTAAGGGGTCGCCACAGCGGAACTCCGGTCCGCTAATGATTGGCAGTAAATTTTTTACGAAACACCGAGGTGCCAGCTCGACACTCAACCTTCAATGAAGGCACGCCCATTTACGCACGCATGTCTTTCGAACACTACCCAACTGCGGGGAGGACATGCAGACTCCACACAGAAGGCACTCCCAAGCCAAGCCGAGAATCGAACGGGAGAACCTCTTGCTGTGAGGTAACAACGCTACCGCTATACCAACGCAGAATACGTTCTTCAAAATGCAGTGAGATGGATTATTCTGCAAGTGTTTATTTTCTCATCATTGACGATCAGTATAATATACTCACCTCACCCTACAAGATGCATCTTGGTCTCTGCAATGCAGTTTTGAAGACTGGCTACTTGCTTCAAAAATTCATGTACTAATGGGTAATAATAGACCTTACCTGTGCTTCAGTATCTTGTCAAAGGTTTAATGATCTTTATATTGCCTGCTGCCCTAAGTTTCTTACTGTGTTTTATGTTGCATGATCGATGTTATATTATTTTTATTCATTATACTGTAACAATATTTAAATTTTATGTTTGAATTACTGCATTTTTTATTTTATGTTTTATCTTACTGCATTTATTTTGCAAGATTATAGGTGACAGTTACATTCTGTGCCTTCATTTGAATGACTCAGATGCCCTGGTTTTATGATTTCATTCTGCAGAGACAGAAATATTAGGGATAAGCATTGTATGGATAAACAAGGGCATAGTTTTAAATTTATTGTTTTGGAAAGTTTAATGATGAATGAGAAATGGACCTTGGTTTAGAAAAATGTGAATTATGGTGGCAAGTGCACCTTGATGCAGCTCACTGGCCCGGATTAAATGAACAAATATCAATTGCATGTTTATTGAAACTTAGAGCTTTGCAAAGATAATCCCCGGGATTCATGAAGCTCGGCGCAAGGCCGGCGTTAGGCTTGCGCTGTCCGTGTGGCGTGAAGATGGCGCAGTAGCGCCGAATGCATATTAATGAAGGCGCGCTGCCACCACAGCCACGTGCATAGGAAACGAGCGCGAGTGCATAGGGCATGTCGAAGTGCCGCACGGAGGCGTGGAAATGTCAGCTGTCGACATGCAACCTAAAATGCTTGCATATAACAATTTGCATGCAATAGTAATCACATCTGTCAGTGTCCGTGGATACTGAAACATATGCAAAGCATGCAAGACAGTTCCTTCGAACACAAAATTAAGAAGCAAACACAAATGCACGGTAGGGAATAACGGGTCCCCATCCCTCGAACAAATAACATTGGAAACCGTGTGCCCGTAGTCCAACACAGTGTAGGTAGTTATATCAAGTGGAAATGAAACGCATCATGTTAGCGCGCCGCCAATAGCTATGTCCAGCCCAATGGTCAGGGTCACCAGCTGTCCCACATTGTGAGGGAGAGTACACAGCTGGGCATGTGTCCATAACAAAACCACAATAAATGTAAATATCTATCGACCGTATGACAGAATCATATCCCACAATGCATGTAATAGTCACATACAATAGGTATGTCCGTATGTAACATACCATATGTGACAAGAAATAGAATAAGCAAGAAAACGAAACAGAAGGAGCATATAAACTGCTACAACAATAAGGCAAGATGTAGGCTTAAAGGAAAAGTATTATCCATAGCATTGACTGTGGGTATGTGTTGTCCAGTACAATTGGATATGTGTCCGTAATATATCCCATCCTGGACATAGGAAAAGGTAGCACCCTACCAATGATCAGAGCAGTCGCCAAAATCTGCACATATGTGGTCCAAGCTGTACTTGTCAGGATGTGTCACAGTTGAACGGGTATTACCCGGGTGTACCAACCATGTCATGATAGTGAAGTATGGGTGTGTACCTATCTGCATGATGTATAGCATGTGGAAGGTGAAACATGCCGGGGTAGTCCACACAACCTGACATATGTAGTGTATGCAATGTGTTATCTTGACCGTGTCATGGGCCATCAACCAAAGCAGTGATGGATGGAGTGTCAGGAATATATGTGTGGGGGTGATGAGTAATGGTATAATCCTCAAAGGCGAGACTGTGTTGTATGCAGAATAGGTGAACTTGAGGTGTATGAGGGAGCAGCGGGTGAATTAGAAAGAAACACAAAGAACATGTATACACATCTGCAATACAACCTGACAGGCTATACTGTAGAACACAATCCCACAAACATATGAATATTAAAATGTGCGATACAAATGTACAGAAATGTCACCGGCACATACCCACAGAATGGTCCTGATGGAACCGGCCCATTCAAATGCAGCACACCTGGATGCATAATTGAATACCCAGCATCCCCCCACAGCACACAACCCGCCCCCATACCTGAACATCCACCAAATCCAGCCATACTTGGCCTACTAGCTTGGAGCAGCCACATCTACACATAGAGACCACTACTCATATGTACTAGGCAGTGTCACCCTAGGCAGTTTCAGGATTGCAAACTATGTATCCCTTGCATGTAAAACCCCCAACACATTTTCGTAAAGCCAAAAGAATGTTCGGTATTGGTCTTGTTAAATTTTTGGATATCCCTCATGGGATAAGTAATGTGTAAACATCAGAATGGGTATGAAGACACGATGTCCAGTCCTGTAGACATCTGGACACAAGTTTGAATGTGCAGTAGTGGTGCACGAGACTGTCCAGCCCTAGACAGTCATGCAGAACCTACTACCCAGGATCAAACACCTGCCCGTGACGCACGTGTCCCCACATGAATAACCGAGAGAATATATTGTACACATTTGCATAGTGGCACTTGGAAATAGGGTGATCCAGGCACTGACGTAAACAGGGTACCCCCTGATCCACTGTGTGAGGGACAGTCACTGTGTGGGTAGGTGTGTCCCGACCAACAATGATAAAATGCCAAATGTCCTGTGATTGTAGGAAATAACTATGTACCATACTGCATGTAACAGTTGCCTAAAGCAGTCATGTCAGGATAGAAAATATGTAATTCGTACAAGAAACAGACTAACAACTAAACTGCTAAATGTATAGGCTCTCAGCTAGGAAAATAATGAATGTTCTAAACCTGCACTGACCATGGGTATGTGTTGGCCTAAACAATCTGGTGTCCCCAGAATATATCCCAACCTGTACATATGACAATGTGTCAACCCTACCAACGGGTAGAGCATTCGCACAAGAACTGGCCAGCTCTTAGTCACTCACAAAGCCAGTGACCTTTGGAGGAAAGGTGTTGAATGAGAATGACTAATTACAACAAATAAGAGTAATAGATGCATTTAACTGTGGAAAATAAGTAGTAATACGAATCTGTCGACACGTTCCAAGTTAATAGTACTAATATGGTAGAAATGTCCGTGATTGTCCCTGATTTGTCATAGCCTTGTCCCTGTCACTGTAGAAACTATTCCCCGAGTATCACAGATGTCCAGAATAATATTCATCATATATATAAATGAATGAAATAGTCAAATGTGAAGGGAAACATGTGGAACCCCCCCCCTGTATTATGTAGTGGAACCACTCCCTGCCCTATATTATGTAGTGCCGACCTAATAATGTGGTCAGAGGTGCCCAAACACCTGCGTCTGTAAACACAGGTAGAATGTTAAAATCTGGACTAACTCTGTCCATGTGCTACGTCTGATATTTGAACAGGTACAGGGCAGTTCTAGTCACCAGTCGAACAAGCCTAAACCCGGACCAGCACATGAACACCCTGACAAACAAAACATGCGTATTTGCGAGGACTATAAGCATAGGTGTTCTGAATATCCTTGGCATGAGTAGACATGCAGCACGGGTCCAGAGCAGTATGAAATAGGGAATGTCGGAAGTGTAGTACTGCATTTTTCCCAGCAGGAGAATGGATGCCTGCTGTGTAAGTGAAGTGGTGAGGCGTATGTCAGAGTAGCTATGAACCATGGGTATACATATAAATGAAGCATAACAACAATAGTGTAGTGGTTAGAGCATCCGCCTAGTGTAAAGGCATTCCCGGTTCAAGTACAACTATAGCACATATTAATTTATTGTGTAATGAATGCCTCTGAGCTGTAAAGCCAACATTTAAACATGTAAAGGTGAACGTGTGTCTCGTATGGGGCCGTTAACCGGACTCCATCAATCAAAGTGGTACTTTCATAAGGAATAAGGCACATCTAATCACAAAGGAGTGGCAGTAAACATATGTAACTCACAATAAGTAGGTGCAAGTGCGCCTGCGCCGGTGTAATCAGCTTGTAGCATAGCAAATGTATGTTGTCTTGTACAGCTGTAACTTTTATATATATAGATATATATATATACATATATATATAGATAGATAGATAGATGTGTGTATAGATAAATATCGACAGACATGAAAGGAATATGCAATTATATATATATATATATATATATATATATACAATGAACGCCGAAAGACGAAAGCAATCTGAAGGGAATCTAGAGCAAGTAAGGTATTATAAAGTGCTCACAGCGTATGTCAGATAAAGCTGCACAAGAGTGAGTAGAGCACCACTATTCACACCAGAGGCAGGGTTATACCAGTGGCCATAACATCGTTGAAGTGCTACGTCAACATTATACACAGAAAATGTAGTACATGTTGCGACCACCTACACTTGTAACCCGCAAATCGTTCGTAATCCATAACACCAGGAAAGGCACGTATGTGCAAATATGAATGGATGGGGACCCTGTGAATACACGAGGCAGTACAAAATGTGTGTAGGGCCCCAACACTCTCGAGGGGACAATGTGTAAAGGTGTGTCATGGCTGCGATATCAGGTGGATAATGGCTGTTATGCGTGGAAACTCAACACGTGTGTGCTAGAGAAACTATGGATATGCGATTATGGACACAGGAGTGCTAGGGTATGTTGCACCAGTTGCAATGGAGCAGCCCATGGAGGTCATCTAGTACGTAGGTGTGATTCCCAGATAGAGTGTCGTCTGCGTGGAGACATGCGTGAATGGGCATCAGGGCTGGCAGCCTGGCACGTAAACCCTATCTGCCAACCATGAGCAGAACGGAGTTCTGCTGTGACAACCCCAAACCGGGAAAAGCAGAAAGATACAACTACATGCAGACATCAATATGCTGACGTACAATCTCAGTAACACAAACACTCATTCTATTAACATTAATAATATGAATGTGCACAGAAACAAACACAGTAGCAGGAATAATAGGCTGCACATATGAGTAATAGGTCGAATGACACTGTATCACATCACACTTTTCAGCGGCACCTCAGACATGAAAAACGTGTGACATCTGTCCGCTGTATAACGTGCAGTATACTGATCACAAGGTTACCGGAGTGAAGTGTCGGTGTCATAATGACTAAAGCAATACTATGCTGTTGAAGCAGAGATAAAACCCAATACGCATGTGTAAGTGTCTATGTCCGGGAAATGTATAGGTTAACGGACACACAGATGTATATACAGAAAAAAACGTGCATATATATATCTATCTATCTATATATATATATATATATATATATATATATATATATATATATATATATATATATATATATATATATATATATATACACACAAATATATACACACACACACACACACACACACACACACACACATATATATATATATATATATATATATATATATATATATATATATAGATATATATACACATACAACAGGTATTGATATATACACATACACACAAAACAAATATATATATATGTCATTGTAGATATACACATGTACATAACTAGGTTACTTTACAGCAATTAGGGGTAACATATTTACAGACTGGGCATATGTGACTGGGAGGTCCAATAAATAAACGTTGTACCCCCCACACCGCCCAGCTAGGCCGGTCAGACATACAGACAGACAATAAAGATAAATACACTGCTGCTGTCCAAAACACCGGCAGAAAAGTACCAGTGGGAGAGATCTGCAAGGTCTACACTTTAAACATGGATAACGGTGTCCCTTGCGTTACCCCAAAAATTCACTGTACGTGTGAACCCGTGGATATCGATGCGAGCAGGATCTAGGTGTACATGGAACAGTAGGTTGTGCAAGTGTGATAATACATGGGTTGACAAAACATACCACATGTGTCCCGAGATGGGAAGAGTGGGCAATGTGTAGGGGTGTGCTCATACCCCAGCTGCACTCACAGGAAGTATTTGTCATGAGTGCTGTAGAGGGGTGCCAGGTAGGTGAACCATGGGTATGCAATAATGGGCTTAAGTGTGCAGGTGTTGGTTGGCAGAGATATAGTAGGCCATCCAGTGGTAGTCATTAATATCCCTATGTGGGCATAGCAGATGCCTATACCTCCCAAACATGAAGAGAACATCTACTGGATAGTCTGTAAACCATCGGGGGAATGCATAGGGACCAAATCAGTGCCGTGTACCTGATTAGCATGGACGTCCATAGTTATGAATCAGAATGTAACAAAGTCCAACTAAACACTTCCAGAACTAGTGATATTAGGTGGACAGGTGGCGGAATACAGGTAATGACAGATAACAACATGTATGAGTCATAAACAGCATGTACCTCGACAAACGTGAATGAATACATATGCTCTGTGACTGTCAATGTGTCTGGTTAATAAAACCAATCATCTAAATGTGTCCCACAGGGTGTCATGCAGTGTTCCTGATACAGTGTTCATTCTCCCCCATTGGTATGTGAGGTCTGCTAGTGAGGAAAAGTGCATAATGTTCTGATCACCTTAGGTAGAGGATAGCATCATAGATGAAGTTTACCACCCGTACGCCTTTGAGGGACACACCCGTCTGGGCAGTTGTGTCCTGCAAAATTAATGTTATGGCACATGGCCTGTGAGTTTGGGAAAGGAGGCCATATATTGTGTGTAGTGGTGTCAGAAATTAATTTGTTGTATTAGAAACAGCTACATGTAATAGGAAACAGTCCTAACAATTATAATGCTACAGGAATAACCTTAACCTATGCAAACCGTTGAAGTAGTCAGTTTACTACTGGCTGTGGGTATGTGTTGCCTTGACACATGTGATAGCTCTACATATAGGATCTATAGGGCCGCCACCATTCTGAATGGCCAAAGTGGGACCTGCTCTGTAGAAATGTCAGATGTACCAGGGCAGAACATACCTACAGCCATGCAAAGTACAGAAATATACATATCAGCACAAATCAAAGCATAGTCTAGCAGCAGTAAAGTTGCTTATGCTACTACATATAACATATCGACGTGTCAGGTATACAAGACCTGTAACAAGCAACCACTACAGACACGTGGAATATGAGAATGTCCCCTAATCAGGACAGTTGCAATGGCCAGAGTATTGTCACATGACATATGCCGAATGAGGGACTGTCCCATGCAAAGTGGGAAAGGTGTTACTCCTACAGTCTCCCGTCGTGCAATCTGAAAGGTGGAAAACGTACAGTAGGTATGTGGTAGCATGACTCGGCAGACAGCTGCGTTAACAAAATAACATTCACATGTCAGCATTGCAGAGTATCAGTTTCCATGTATCAGGCAGATGGGAGCAGATCATATGAGGAACACGCATATAATATGATTATGTCACTAGACAGGCCGCCGAGTCTGTACAGTCAAATGCCTGCTGTCACCAAATGGTTAGACATACCTGATACTGTAGTCCTGTAGTCCGATGTAATACGCATCACAAGGGATCGCACACACACAGCGTGAGTGACAAATGTAAGCACAAATGTCGGTGAGCGAGCGGCTGTAAGCGTGTTTGTCTACCAGTATGCCAGTAGTGCACTGTCAAAGAAATGTGGAGTCTAAACGGGTATAAGGTGCTGTAACCAGAGGTCAGCAGTGCTTAACACTGTGCAAACCCACACACAACTGCACCCACCTGCTGGAATGTGCCTTACCCAGTCTGTATCCAAAGGCGTCGGTCTGTCCGCAAACAAAGAACCGTCCTATTCACGTGTTGGTAGCAGTACCCTGCACACATAGCTCATGTGAATAAACAATAGACCATGGCATATGTACAGACAATAGACCACACACACACCATACAGCACAGTCATCCAACAGTATAGCAATGTACTGTCAGATATGTCCGGACCACTGGTGTATGCATGCCTGTCCGTCCTGTGTTTCAGTGTGTGAGCATGCCCAGTATGACTGTTATGCATGTCGTCGACCGACATTACCGTCATACCGTCATGTGTGTGTGAGCATGCCAAGTATGGTCAACTGTATTGCATGTGTCACATGTCCAGATAGTCAGTACTGTGTTGCCGACCCCTCCGTTCTACATGGACAGGTGTCATGCTGTGTCTGCAGAGTAGCTAATGGTCATGTGGCATTGACAGTTGCTACATGTCAGCATAGCGTGGGGGGACATCCAACCTCATCCACAGTCCTACACAGCACCGGGGGTGGTACACATGACTCTCACATGTGTAGGTTGGATGGGTGGGCACAGCTGACAGTTGTACACATCTGCCACTACTGTACTGGTATGCCAGGTACTCCATGTCAGTGTGTGGACCTACATAAATTGCCGGTTGGAGGGATACCAGTGTACGTCAGATCCCAGCTTTAAATACCAGCATAGTGGTGTTGGACGTCCGAGCTTTCACAACCTACATCAAACTGCCTGGCCTGCTGTAGTCTGTGTGTGTCTCTGGGGGCTGGGGTCATTCATTGGGCATATCCATAGGCCATTGTATATCATTAGTCTGTATTGGTCCACACCTGTCCAGCAGCATGGAACGTGTGTGGGCTGTATGGATACAAATGATGGTCAGCCCATAATCTGCAGTGGGTTAGGACACCCTGTGTACTACTGGCTACCATTGTGACCCCCGTATGTGCTACAGATGTCATAGTGCCACTATGGATGTGTACTGTCTGCTGCCCTAACATTCGGCCACCAAAGTCTCTTGTATGCTCACATACATACCATAGCAACGGTTTAATACACATTGTAATACAACTGCCAATTGTTAGGTCAATAGATGTACCCTGGGTGTGTTCCAGACCTCAGGACAGTGCTGGAGGGCTGCCCATGTCAGATGCACACAGTGCACCTCCTAATACATGTTCGAGCACAGGTAGTGTCATGTTCAGCATCCATTGTACTGTGTGCGGGTCAGAGAGGGTGAAATCCCTGGGTACCCACTGTGTCAGTGCATATGCCTTGTGTTGCCTCACTGCCAAGGGCAGGTCATACTGTGCACAGCCCTTTCGCTGACTGGGCCCTGCTCAGGTAGTTCCTTCACCAAGTCACACTGTGCCTGTACAGGCCTTGGCAGTGGTGTTGGGCCATGTGGCCCTGCTCCATGCTGTTCCAGCTGCAACTGTTACTGCAGGATCAGATTGTGTAGCATAGCAAATACTATAACAATGTATTTGCATGTAGCTAGTGAATACTGCAGGGCTCCACCGGATGTGTCCAGATACCAGAACCATGACCTGAGCATCCCAAAGACATGCTTAATTATATGTCTTGCCTGTGCATCTGCCTCATTATGGTGTGAGTGTTCAGGTGTGTGTGCATTGCTGATGGGTGTCATCAGCCACGACACCAGTGGTTACCCAGCATCCCCCACTAGGAGACTGTAGGGGATGTCCATATTGGCAAAGGTGTGGTACAGCTGTGTCAGAATCCATATATCGGAATATCATAGCTTCTAGGGCAGACAGCACACACATTCAATCTAATGCCCTGGCCATCGCATATGGCCTAGCTGTTGGAGGGTATGCCCCTGCAGTGAATGTAGGCCCTACCCCGGTCACCGGGTGGTGCTTTGATGTGTACGTGTGTGCAGGCTATAGCACCCAGTACCCCAGGGTAGTCAGCCATGTGGTTGAAAAGATGCATATTGCTGGGCTACTAATCACGTATGTTGAGGACATGTATGTGCTGACTAGCATGTGTTGATATGGCATCTGTGAACTGGTGCAATACCCTGGATGCAAATCCCTGTGAGATCCCCATGATATCCCCAGTTGTGCTGTGTGGGGTACCTGTGGCTAGTATACCTAGGCCAACACATACCATGGTATCCACTGTGACGGGTTTCCCTCGGCCTGTTTGATGTGTCAGGTGTGGCAGGCACAGGTCAACAAGCCGCTGTAGGAGGTCTCTGTCCACACCATAGTGCTCCACCATCCCCAGCACATGTAGCCCCTGGTAAGTCACTCTGGGTCTATAAAGTCATATGTCACCCCAGTAAGGGTTGTTCAGCAGCATACACATCCTCACTGCCCTCAGCCTCCTGCACATGTTTGTCTATGTTGCCTGCTGCAGCCCTTCTCATTTGGTTGGACTGTGTTGTGAAATGTCCCTGCAGGTATACACCGGTGGTGTAGAGTGTGAAAGAAACCTGTGTGTATGCCGCTTGCTCACATTACCATACTGTTCAGGTGTGGGCTGGCCAAGTAATCTGCTGATCATGGTGATCACCACCTGTTTGTGCAGCCTGTACACCGTGACTACCCCACTACTGCTTTTGTCCCTCCCAATGTCACCAGGCAGGTATAGACACACCCCTAGCGTAGGCATGCTAAGGCACGAGCACTCCCGAGGCACAGCTCTGCAATGTACATACAGTATGCCTGACCCCCCACCCATGCTGTCAACTATATTCGAGCCCTGCACCTGGCTAACTACACACATACACTCCAGGGATCTGCATCACACCCTGGGGATACATGGGATACACTAATGTCAACCTCATCTGCATAGTATAGTCTTCTAATGAATAGTTATATGACCCATACCGAACCTCCAAATTAATAACCACTGCTTAGTGTTGCTCAGATCCGTACACAACTGTTAATAGGTGCATTACTATCACTGTATTCGATGTCCCATGGTCTTCCCAGCAACAAAATAACCAGTGTCAACATGACTACAACCCGGGACCCTGCACACAATAGATGGTGTGCATTACCACTACGCCATGGCAGATAAACATACATCCGAGGTTATCACGTACAGATCATCCTGCACAAACATTCAATAGTGCTGATGTCCCCAGACATATATGTCTATATCTATGTCTATCTCTCTATAACTACATATATCATATATATTATATGTATACATATATATATATATATATATATATATATATATATATATATATATATATACACATGCATACATACATATACATCTACACACATATGTAGATATTGCATTCATATCACAACAGCGGACCACATGACAGCAAAGCATTAGACAGGAATGAAAAGGAAACTACATGTGCCACCTGCATCCTGTAGTGTTGTTACTATCAAGACATGTGTGTTTTGTTGCATCACACAGGTCAGATTGTATTAAGGGTAAGAGTAGGGCTGCTGACATTTACTCAACAGACCTATTGGCAAATGTATGTGTTGACAACCCAGTGTCTTGGCAGATTATGCAGGCTGTGGACACTATATAGGACAGCAACAAAACACACTGAACACATCCTGTAGCTAGCCACCCACAGATAAACACATAGGGTATAACTGCCAAACACACACACCTGCCATGCCTTGGAATCGAGCACCTACCTGTCTATTCTACCACACTACAGCATTACGTGGTAACAGAATGCACTACCGAGATTTCAGCATCACAGCACTCCCAGAGGCATACTTCTAGGTGGGTGACATCATCAGTAAAGGCAAAGACGCCGATAGGGAGTGTACGGAGAGTGAGCTGTCTAAAAACAGTATTCTGTCCCCAGGCAGCTGGAAACACACACACACGGCAGGGCTGGGATTCGAACATAGAAATGACTACCTTATCACACTACAGCATTACACATTTACAGAACGTGCTACCGAGATTACTGGATCACAGCACTCCCAGAGGCAGACTTCTAGGTGGGTGACATCATCAGTAAAGGCAAAGACACCGATAGGGAGTGTACGGAGAGTGAGCTGTCTAAAAACAGTATTCTGTCCCCAGGCAGATGGAAACACACACACACGGCAGGGCTGGGATTCAAACATAGAAATGACTACCTGACTACTTTATCACACTACAGCATTACACATTTACAGAATGCACTACCGAGATTACTGGATCACAGCACTCCCAGAGGCAGACTTCTAGGTGGGTGACATCATCAGTAAAGGCAAAGACACTGATAGGGAGTGTACGGAGAGTGAGCTGTCTAAAAAGAGTATTCTGTCCTCAGGCAGCTGGAAACACACACACACACATGGCAGGGCCTGGGATTCGAACGTAGAAATGACTACCTTATCACACTACAGCATTACATATTTACAGAACACGCTACCGAGATTACTGGAGCACAACACTCCCAGAGGCAGACTTCTAGGTGGGTGACATCATCAGTAAAGGCAAAGATGCCGATAGGGAGTGTACGGAGAGTGAGCTGTCTAAAAACAGTATTCTTTCCCCAGGCAGC